>NW_016107392.1:1015903-1038213 GCF_001604975.1 Cebus imitator | reverse complement strand
TTACAGCTCTCAGAGTTCAGCCCGTTCCCAGTCTAGGTCTTCTGTTCCTGGCTCAACAATAGTCAAAGAAAACCACGCTCTCTCTTTCCACCTTCTTTAAAATCCCACCCAAGCCTTCCTTGAACAGTCTTAGTAACATGAAGAAAGTAGTAGTCATCTAGACTTCCAAATGCTACATTTTTTTTTCCAGGAGAAACTATAACTCACCCTACCCTCCTCTTTAATTATTTCCTTGCCACCAAATTTCTCAACTTACTTACTTCTCTGGTCTTTCTCTCAACCAGATGCTGGCTTCCCATTTCATTTAGAGCTCCCAAGGAGCCATTCATCTACTCCCTCTGGTGGAGAGATATTTGTCTGCAATTGACTAAAGTAGATGTATAAAAAAAAGTCTAGGAAAAAGTTTCTATACACTGTAAGAGAGACACGTATTCAGAAGCAGAGTCTATGATTCTCTCCATGTATGTGCCTTGAAGAACTTGCTATGACTCTGATTTTCAAGATCAAGTTCATATTCTACGATTTAATTGGAATAGCTATTGATACCCTTGGCCCTGCAGCTTTTTAAAGTGGTCACAGTTGGCATTGTAGAATACCGATGGGAGGAACCGTATTTGCTATCTGACGTCAAAGTACTATCAACTAGCGTTATCTTTTGAAAAATATCTCATGATTTCTATTCCTTGTTTGGGAAAGTCTGTGCCTGGGTTTTCATCATTAAATTATGTTAGCAGTGAATAATTTTGATATAAAGAATAAATTTTAAGTAAATTAAATTCAAAGATTTTTAAATTTCTATTGCCTTTATATGTTGGTTGGTGGCACAAGAGCACCAGTTTTCTAAAATGAATAGTATGTTTGTATCTTGAGTTTTATCGAGATAATACTGCCACCTCTTGGTCTTCAGAAGAACCAATTTCCCTCATTAAACTCCTTAAACAGAACATGTAATATACAAATTCAGTACAAATTGTTAAATTACACAGAGTCACTAAGCTAGGATATTTTCCAGCAGGAGTGCATCAGTAAACAGTGCATCCTGACAAAATGTGATGATGAAGTCAAGCTATGTTAGCTATAATAGATACAAAAGGAGGAGTAGGAATCTGAGAACCTTGGTAATTTGAATAAATGCCATAGCCTAGGTTAGAAAGATGATCCCTGAGTCATAAAGACACTGCAGGTGGGGCAAGGAACAATTCTCCCCTCCGATATCCCCTTCTGCAGTACCTCTATCCTCCCACCACACTGAATTTTTCTTTATTCTTCAGTCTCACCATGCTGCATGCCTTGTGGCTCCCCAAATCTTTGTACATATGCTTGCTTTGCCAGGAATTCCTTTCCTGGCTGAGCCATGCACGTCTTTGCTCGCTTTCATAAACTCATTTCTGAAACCATGTCAGCCAGAAACTACTAATCTCAGCTCAATATCAAAACTACTGAAAAGCCTTCTCCAACTCCCCTGGTTAGTTACTTCTCTTATAGATACAGCATTTTTTTTTCTTTAATATTATATCTACCGTTAATTTTTAAATATTTTATATTATATACTTTACTAGTCTTGCCTACTAAATTTTGTGTTCCTTAGAGAATAAGACCTTGTTAGCCAGGCATGGTGGCTCGTGCCTGTAATCCCAGCACTTTGGGAGGCCGAGGCGGGCAGATTATCTGAGGTCAGGAGTTCGAGACTAACCTGACCAACATGGAGAAACCTCACCTCTACTAAAAATACAAAATTAGCCGGGCATGGTAGTGCACACCTGTAATCCTAGCTACTTGGGAGGCTGAGGCAGAAGAATTGCTTGAACCCAGGAAGGAGAGGTTGCGGTGAGCCAAGATCGTGCCATTGCACCACTCTAGCCTGGGCAACAAAAGCAAAACTTTGTCTCAAAAAAAAAAAAAAAGAATAAGACCTTGTCTATCTTAGTTTTCTCAGGATACCATGACAAAATACAATAGACTGGGTGGCTTAAACAATAGAAATGTATTTCTCACAGTTCTGGAGGCTGGAAGTCCAATATCAAGGTGCGAGCAGATTCAATTTCTGGTGAGAGCCTTCCTCATGGCTTGCCGATGGCTGCCTTCTTACTGTGTCTTCACATGGTGGAAAGAGAGTGAGTGAGCTCTCTAGTGTGTCTTCTTATAGGGATACTAATCCTGTAGGATCAGGGTTCTACCCCTATGATCTCATTTAACCTTAATCACTTCCTTAGATGCCCCATTTCCAAATACAATAACTGGGGGTTAGAGCCTCAACATATGCATTTTAGGCGGACACAATTTGATCAATAACATTTTTTATTTATTAGTATTCAGTTTTATATAGAAGGTACTCAATATATAATTTATTGGCTAATTGTCTGACAGGCTGGCAGGGACAAAAACAGGATGGATGAGTGGATGGATGGATGAGTGGATGGATGGATGGATGGATGGATGATGGATGGATGGATGAGTGGATGAGTGGATGGATGGATGGATGGATGGATGAGTGGATGAGTGGATGGATGGATGGATGGATGGATGAGTGGATGAATGGATGGATGGATGGATGGATGGATGATGGATGGATGGATGAGTGGATGAGTGGATGGATGGATGGATGGATGGATGATGGATGGATGGATGAGTGGATGAGTGGATGGATGGATGGATGGATGAGTGGATGGGTGGATGGATGGATGAATGGATGGATGGACGGACGGACGGACAATATTAAAAGTCCTAGTGCATTGCACAGTTTTTAACTATTTCACCTTACTCACCTGGGAACTTTTTCTACACAGATATACTTCTAAGTTTATAATTAAAATCAGAAAAATAAGGGTTACTTTATAGATTTTTTTATATCCCATAAACTCAGCATTACTTATAGTACTTTTTTGTATAAAGTTTTTTAAGTAAGAGTTTGCGTTAATCTTTGTAGGAAATCATTGGAAAGAATGAAATGCTCTTACTAACATGTATAAAAGTGTTATTCAACTGATATTAGAGAGGAAGCATGAAGCATGTTTTAAAAAAAAACTCTGTGATATTTATTAATTGCTCACAAATCCCAGACCAGTCTGGGTCAGAAAGAACTCCTTACATCTTGGAGAATCGTGTGTGTCCCCTCAAAATGCATATGTTGAAATTCTAACCTGAAATATAGTGTTATTAGGAGGTGGGACCTTTGGAAGACAATTAGGTCATGAGGGTAGAGCCCCCCTTAATGGCATTATTGCCCCTGTAAGAAGAGACACAGAACCTTACTTGCTCCCTCTACCCTCCACTATATGATAGCACAGCAGTTTGCAGATGCTATCTGCAAACGATGAAGAGAGCTCTCACCAGAACCCAGCCATGCTGGCAACCTAATCTTAGACTTCCCAGTCTCCAGAAATGTAAGAAATGTTTTTTGTTTTAAGCCACCCAGCCTATAGTAATTTCTCATATTAACCGGAACTCACTGAGACAAGGGGCTACTCAAACATACTAGCCTAAGGCAACTATAATCTAGTATATTTCTTGGCTTCCCTGAACAGGGAAGAAAATGGAATTTTTCAGCCTGCATGTGCTTTTAAGCAAAGAAGATATTTGCTCATGGTATTGATAAATGATGAGTGGCAGAGGATATTTCTAGTCTGGAGTTAGGTATGGCATGGATTCAACAAATATTTGCTTATTGCTAACATCTAAATTTAAGTGATACAGTTTCAGTAAAATATAATGTTTGATTTAGCAGCTTCAGTTATAGCAAAATGTTCCTAACTTAACAACAACAAAAGAATTCATCAAAGATCACTGAACTGCCCATTTTTTCTATGTCCATCCCAGTTTCTTTGGACTTATTTCCTAATTTTACACTTGGTCTAAGAGGGTCTTCACGGGAAGCCTCAGCCATTGCCGATGAGCTGTGCCCCATCCTCACTCTACCTGCATCACATCTTTTACACTCCAACACTAATTAAGTTCAACAATAGGCTTGATGATTGACCCTTGTCAAGTTAGGAAATCAAGTTAAGCAATAAGAGACTAGTTCACATTTCCTAGTTACTCAATCCTGTTACATACCAAATCTGTAGTTAAAACATCATGAGAAAATTTTGTTATTCAAATAGCACAGTATGTCTATAGTAAATATGCCCTAAAGGGCAACAGTGTGTATTTTTTAAAAAGTTATGCAAGTTTTGTTTTTTGTTTTTGTTTGTTTGTGTTGAGATAGATGCTCATTCTATCACCCAGGCTGGAGTGCAGTGGCACAACCTTGGCTCACTGCAATCTCTGCCTCCCGGGTTCAATAAATTCTCCCATCTCAGCCTCCCAAGTAGCTGGGGCTACAGGCACATGCCACCACGCCCAGCTAATTTTTGTATTTTTTAGTAGAGACAGGGTTTCACCATGTTGGCCAGGCTGGTCTTGATTGCCTGACCTCAAGTAATTTGCCTGCTGTGGCCTCCCAAAGTGCTAGGATTATAGGTGTGAGCCACAGCACCCAACTGATTATGTTAGTCTTAAATTTTAATTATTTATTTATGTTTTTTCAGAGGCATTTTTATTCCATTTCCGTCTGGTCTTTATTTTGCCTTGAAAACGTAATTTTTTTTTACACATTGTCTCAAACCTGTATCAGTCTTCATTCCCCAAATCTCACTATCAAATACCTTATATGTAGTTTTGCTTTCTAGCAGAGCTATGCACAGTAACCCGTATGTTTATTTACCAGGTTCAAGGATGATATCGGCCTGGGCTGAGAAACACTGTTTATAAGCTGGAAATATTAATTGGGTTTATTTTCTTTTGCAATTCCTAGATAGAAGAGCGAGCAGAATTTTTGAATAAGTCTGTGCAGAAAAGGTAAATACGGTTGATGGTTCCATTGAGCTAATCAGCTAGCATATGTATGGGAAGATTCTCTCTCATATTTTTATATGTCTGTGTTTGTTTTTTTAGCAGTGGTGTCAAATCAACTCATCAAGCAGCAGTAGTCTCCAAGATTGACAGCAGACTGGAGCAGTATACCAGTGCAATTGAGGTGAGAATTGTCCTCAGCGTTATGGTCCCACTGAACAGAAATAGATTCTGACTACATAGAAGACCACAAAAACACTTAGGACAGTAATCAAGTCCAATAGCCCCAGTAGTGCTAGCATTTTTTTTTTTTTTTTTTTTGAGATGTACCCTCGCTGTGTCACCCAGGCTGGAGTGCAATGTGCAATGTTGGCTCACTGAAAACTCCGCTTCCCAGGTTTAAGCGATTCTCCTGCCTCAGCCTCCTGAGTAGGTGGTATTACAGAGGCCCACCACCACACTCAGCTAATTTTTGTATATTTAGCAGAAACAGAGTTTCACCCCATTGACCAGGCTGGCCTCAAACTCCTGACCTCAAGTGATCCACCTGCCTCGGCCTCCCAAAGTGCTGGGATAACAGGCATGAGCCACTGCACCCAGCCCCTACTAGTGTTAGAATATTAATGATGCTTTATTACACTTTGAAATTCTAAGAAATACAATAATAAAGATAAATTTTAGATGAGTTTAAATAAATTATTTTCTACTTTCAGCCTGAATATTGTTTAATGAAAAGGTTACTCTTTTAATGAATGGGTTTATTGGTATTTAACTAAAATTTTTAGACATTCGCATTTATGTCTTCAATATCCCTAATTCCTTAGGAAATATGTTCCTATATGTGGTTTGAAGAGGTCTCTTACAATCTTAATCCTCTGTTGTTTATAAAAACCTCTTATTATCAAATAAAAGTAGTACTATAATGTAATATAAAGATGATAGCCAACCCAAGTTTAATCATCATCAATCTCAAACTGAGATTTTTATATTTGAAGGACCACAGTTTTATGTGTCTATCTACTTCACCTTTTTCTTCCCCCACCCAACTGATCTGGGGGTTTTATTCTATTTGGAAATGGGTATTTCCCAGTACCAAAGCACCAAAAGGGATCATCAAGATGTGGTCCTGCTTTTCTCTTCTTTGTATAGACTTTAGTCAATGGTTTTAGCCTCTTGTACATCAGACCACCTTCTATGAAGTAATTGGATCAGTTTGATTTGATTTTTTCTTCTCCTTTACACTCTAGAGTGGAGATACACATATAATAGTTTACAGATGCTAAGAGGAAATAAGGAGAGGCATCTGATGATTTATCAAAGGAACAATCAAGTCTTAACACTAAAGATGTGATTTACAAGACTAAATGTCCACTAAAATAGACGACAGATTGCAGATCATTATTTTCTGTGGTTGAGTTGGTCATAGCACTAATAGGTGTAATGAAACCAAGACTGTGGCTTTAAACTTTGCATAGTCCAGTGAGACTGTTCTTTATGCCATGACCACTAATGGTGTCACTCATCCAAGAAGGCTGTGCCTTCTTGACCATAGGCGCAGGCCATAAAGCAGGACTGGAAGAGAAACTCGAGCCATTTGGGGTATGGCCTTCATTAATGCCGGGAGAGTGTCTTCAATACACTCCTTTCTTACTTATATCCATTTTTTCCTCCTTTCCAATATATTTCCCATGCAGGGGTATCTCAGTCTTTCCATCTTTTAGCACTTTCCTGCCTCAGGACTTTTGTACATGCTGTTACCTCTGCGCGGAATGGAGCTTGCTCCTCCTGTTTACTTCTCCGCTTTCAAGTCTTCTGTCAGATCTGGGTTTAAATGTCACTTCTTCAGAGTAGCCTTCTTTGTATCCCCAACTAAGTATTATCCCCCAGTTGTGTGCCATGCTTTATGGCACTTCATTATTTTTCATAGCATTTAGCAAAGTCTGAAATAAATACTTGTATAACTAGTTACTGTCTTCCCTTTCTATTAAAATATAAGCCACCTGCAGCTCACAAAACTGTGGTGTTTTTTTTTGGAGACAGAGTTTCACTCTTGCCCAAGCCGGAGAGCAATGGCATGATCTTGGCTCTTTGCAAACTCCGCCTCCCAGGAGGAATCAAACGATTCTCCTGCCTCAGCCTCCCAGAGCCTAGCAAAGTGCCCTGCATACAGTAGACATTTAAGAAGTATTGTTGAGGCCAGGTATGGTGACTCATGCCTGTAGTCACAACACTTTGGGAGGCCAAGGCAGGAGGGTACCTTGAGCCCAGGAGTTCAAAACCAGCCTGAGCAACACGGGGACTATGCCTGGCTATTTTTTTCATTTTCTTCTCTACAAAATAGAGAGAAGCCTATGGTTCCAGCTACTCAGGAAGCTGAAATGGGAAGATCACTTGAGGCCTGGAGGTCATGACTACAGTGAGCCTTAAATTGTGTCACTGCACTCCAGCCCAGGTGACAGAGCAAGATCCTGTCTCAAAAAAAAAAAATCTGTTGAAGAAACAAAGTAAAATATCAATTTCACAATAAATGATGTCCCCACAGAAACCATATTCCATTCTTGGAAGATCCTCTGATCTAGCTGTGAGGGTTCATTTTGAGGGACATATGTCTTCAGGACACAGTTTTACAACAGAAATTATCACTGTCATTTTTGGTGAAGGTGTTTACACAACGAATTTTTAAGATGACAGTGTTGGGGAAGACAAGCTTACTACAATTACATGAGAACAAACTTCTTGCACCAGTCCTAAAAATAACTCACACATTTCAGGGAACGAAAAGTGCAAAACCTACAAAGCCGGCAGCCTCGGACCTTCCTGTTCCTGCTGAAGGGGTACGCAACATCAAGAGCATGTGGGAGAAAGGGAATGTGTTTTCATCCCCCGCTGCAGCAGCAGGCACTCCAAATAAGGTGAGCATCTGATTTTTGTCTTTTGAGTATAGAGGGGCACATTTTTTTGGCATGTCTATTTCAATTTAGGAATCACACTAGTAAATAAAAAAAAGCAGTGTAGAAGGTGCAATGTGTACTTTGTTTCGCAATGACCACAAAAGCAGGCTCAGAGAGAACGTGTTCGTGAGGTCGCCCTACGTGGAAGCCCTGGCCATTGTTCTCTAAAGTGCCTGAGCTGAAATGTCCTCCCTTGGGGTTAGAGTAGGGTGAGTTATAAGGGAAAGAAAACCAGACAACATATTCTCTAAGTATCAGGTGTTAAGATGATATTTTGAATTTGCCTTGAAAATTCCTTCCCAGGTAGTTAACTTTGTTCTTTAATATTTTGGATGATTCCCCTTTGTAGGAAACTGCTGGCTTGAAGGTAGGCGTTTCCAGCCGCATCAATGAATGGCTAACCAAAACCCCAGATGGAAACAAGTCACCTGCTCCCAAACCTTCTGTAAGTACCATTAGGTTTTTCTGAGTTTCTTTGATCTCTCAGCTTCTAGCAGAGGAAGAAAATCAGTTGGTCTGTTTACCTAGGAATCACAGTGCCCCTGTTCTTTGCTTTCCCCATGAATAACAAAGAAGTGTTCAAATTTAAAACAGTTCTAAGAAGCTGCATTGCAGTTACTCAGAGGGTAAAATGAAACCAAATAATCACCTCTACACCCTAACTGAGAGGAGGAGTCAGCCAGAATATTGAGGCAGTTCAAATTTAGACCCTTTACTGGTCTATTTGTTTAGCTTCTATTCTATAAATTCTGGATAGGAATTTGAAAACGAAAGGTCAAATTATTTTGGCTACTTCTTTATCAAGAGCACCCATCCCTAAATTCCCAAAAGAATACGTATGTTGTCTATTGTGAACCTGTATGTTCCAATTTACCTAATTTTTATAACTTAGCACAAAAATGCAGTTCTTAGGTAGTTGTTGAAATAACTGGTCTAATTGTGTTGTCAACACCTCCTGAGGAAAGTCATAAAACTGGAAACTAGAAAAACTGGTTATGAATGATAAGTTTTTGAGAATCTAAAATTCTCTTAATTTACGAAGTGCAGCTATCTTGCTAAAAAGTACATTTCTTTTCACCTTTCATTGAATGTATATGACAGTTACCTTGCATTTGTCATTATAAGAAAATGTATCAAGCTCCTCACTGTATATTGATGAGCTTTCCCTGTTAAGTTTGCTTTTATAGCTTTGTTATAAAAAAAAAAAAAAAAAAAGGTGAGAGTCCACTGTCATAATCCTACATTCTAGAGGAAGAAGAAAAACTTTCCAATCCTAGACCTCTGTGCATTTAATTGTATCCATTGGCTACATGCCATTTAATTGCATTCGTTGGCGCCATATATAATCTCCAAAGTCACTAAATTTTATCACTTTCCAATTTAAAAAGAAAAAAGACCTGTAATCCCAGCACTTTGGGAGGCCGAGGTGGGTGGATCACGAGGTCAAGAGATCAAGATCATCCTGGTCAACATGGTGAAACCCTGTCTCTACTAAAAATACAAAAAATCAGCTGGGCATGGTGGCGCGTGCCTGTAATCCCAGCTACTCAGGAGGCTGAGGCAGGAGAATTGCCTGAACCCGGGAGGCGGAGGTTGCGGTGAGCCGAGATCGCGCCATTGCACTCCAGCCTGGGTAACAAGAGCGAAACTCCATCTCAAAAAAAAAAAAAAAGAAAAAAGAAGAAATGAAAAAGTTCACAAATCCTTCTTGGGCACAACTCCTTGAACCATTTAATTAATATATACCCCGAGATTCTTTGCATAAAGACTCATAGGAAGTATAAACTAATGTCAACCCAATTGACAATCAGAAAATCTTTATGCATTGAAAAAAGCAACTATTCCTGCCCTCTCAATAGATACAAGAAAGGGGGTTTGTAAAAGGACACTGTTGAGACAAGAGGCCATACCCACAAGTTATGTGCTCTTTAATGCCTCAAGTTTTCCCAGAATCTCTGGTATCAGGAGTAGAAATTATTTTCAAAAACAAAACAAAGCCATTGCAGTGTATATAAGTTTTGTGGTTCCAGACCAGTGATTATCAACCTTTTTTGAATTATGAACCCCTTTGAAAACCTAATGAAATCTAAGGACCCTCTCCCCCAAAACATACATATAAAAAACAAGACGGTCAATGGACCCGCTGAGGAACTCTCAAAATAACAAGGAGAGAAAGATCTGTTTCCCTCTTTGATAAGTATGGAATATTGCGAGGAGATGCTAATTTTTGCAAATTTATGATATTTGCAATCTTTCATTTCTGTAGCAGATTATACTCATAAATTTGGTCCAGAACTTGCCCCCATTCTTTTATCAGCACTTTAACTTGTCAACTTAAGAGTTTACCATCATCTGTATGACATCCTAATGAGGTTTAAAAGATAAAATTCATTTATTATGATAGGTATAACAATCTCCAGGTTTCCACAGCAAACAAGCAAGCAAGCAAGCAAGAACATACACCATGTGCTGGGGTTATTGAAAGCTTCCTAAAAAAAAAAAAAAAAAAAAGATATTGCAGAGAAATTACAGAATCATTGCCTGCTTTTTCTACTAGTGTGTGACTTGCTAGATCACCTCTAGAGGATAGAGAAGAACAGGAAAGAAGAACATGGCAATTAGTATAGATTTTAGTGAGATCTTTCTTCCCATTAGATTTTGTAGACTGGTATGGCTTCCTGAATGAGAACCAGATGGAAGAAAGTTCTATGAAATCAATGTTGTAAATACACCAGATTGCTACTGGGATGTCCCTTGCTATTTGTGGGTAGAATTTATAGGATTTCAGTGTAACTTTGTAACTGCAATTCAATTCTGAGTATATCTGTTTTAGCTGGTTTGTCTATTCTTTGTGTCTAAACTACAAGTTACACAACATTAAAAAGCTAATTTGTCTTTCTTTTTGTTTAAAAAAAAAAAACAACCAACAATGTCTTTCTCAGCTGAACTTCTGTTCCTCACTCTTTGGTCTCTGGTTGATTGGAAACCTGCTTCTCCTGCCTTCATTTCTCCCTCTTCTTCCGGAGTGGGTCTTTCTCTAAAATGTAGTCTGGTCAGGTAATTCCATTTATATTTCCCCTTTGATTTAAAATGCCAACTTATAACTCGGATGTTAATATTTCTTAAAAGGACTCTAAACTCTTTAACTCTGATCTTGAAAGATTCATCGGCAGGATTTATGGGAAGTGCAGTCCATTTGCTTAGGTAGACAAACATGCATGTGAGGGAAAAATATTTGTCTCATATGATTCAAATAAATAAAGCGTTAATCGCTGCCTTCCAGAGCTTCCATCAGCGTGTTCCTAATTATAGTTTCCAAAATTTTACAACAGTCTTCCAGACAGTTTGGCAGCATCTACCTATGCTGGCAAATGTCATGGAATTCTACAAAAATAATCTGATTTGTTGCTTAATGGCTCCAAGTTAAACAGGTGTAACTCTCTAATAGAATATCAGGAATTCATGCCACAGAGGAAATCCAGAAACTCAGTAAGGTTTAGATGAATCTGAAATGCTTCACATGGTATCATTTAACTGTGCATTTTCAGTGTTACAATCTCAATACTATCTATCAGAAATATGTCCATTTAGATCAGTATCCACTGGTAAATGCAATTGCTGTTAGCTTTGCCTTCCTCCTGAGAAAAGGGTTTGCCAAGATAAGCATTACTATTTCAGTAAAGCACATTTATTTTCTACAAACTACCTTTTGCCAAGTACTAATATAAGCAAATGCTGGAAGAAAAGTAAACGGAAACAGAAATTTGGATCCTTATCCAAATGAAATTAATTATGAGGTAGTAAATAAAGACTCTAAGCTCTATAACTGTTATCGATGGTATTTTAGCGTTTCCGTCCCAAGATTTCCACATGTTCTTACACATGTCATCAACTGTCAACTTCTCGTATGGGTTCAATTTGTGATGCATGTTTTTATTTGCCAGGTTCTACTGATCCACTTCTGAATTACCCCCTTGCCCCTCAGGAGACACAAAATGATTTTTAGGGTGAGGAAAGTGCTGCTAGAAAAGTGACTTTTTGGGGGGCTGCCCAGCAGCCAGTCCCGAGACAGTGATTCCAGAGCAAGTCGTTTACATGGAGGTGAAGAAAACACTATAGGGACTGGGTTTGGGAGAAGAAGGCAGCCTGCAAAGACAGTGTTATTAAGCAAGTCCCCACATGGGCTGTTAAACCTTAATCCCACGGAGGCAATCCTGGAAGCCACCAAAGAACATATACTTCAGAGTTACCCGAGCTGTGGCAAGCGTGAGCCTGAGAAAAATTTTGCACCTTGCCAGTCAGCTATTGAGGACTGCCCCTGGGGATGTTATAATAACTCTCTGGACCGGGCAGAGTGGCTCACACCTATAATCCCAACACTTTAGGAGGCCGAGGCAGGTGGATCACAAGGTCAGGAGTTCAAGACCAGCCTGGCCAACATGGTGAAAACCTGTCTCTACTAAAAATACAAAAATCAGCCAGGTGTGGTGGTGGGTGCCTGTAATCCCAGCTGCTTGGGAGGCTGAGGTAGGAGAATCGCCTAAACCCAGGAGGCAGAGGTTGCAGTGAGCCGAGATTGTGCCATTGCACTCCAGCCTGGGCGACAAGAGCAAAACTCCATCTCAAAAAATAAATTAATTAATTAATTAATTAAAACTCTCTGAACTTTCCAACCTGCCTCCTGGGCAGGCAAAACTGGCATCTATAACCAGAGAAAGTCCCTAGGCAGAGAAGTGCCATGTGGGCAGTTGGCTATCGGCTGGTGTTCACTGAAGTATTAAGGGCCAGGGGAAAAGAGGTGAGTACTGAAAGGGTTCACCTGTCAGGTAGGAAGCGCTTATCAAACCTCAAATTAATTATTTTTAAATAACCTATGCTTTACTGACTTTCAAGAGTGCAGAAAGTTAAAAAGTGGCTACATTATTTTAAACATGCTCCTGTTTCACTTTTACTGATCAATAAACAGTAAGTCCTTGGTAAGGGGCAAGGACCCAGAGGCTGTAGTTCCAGCTCATTCTCATATCATAAGACACGTCATGGTTTATATAAAATCAAACAGCAGCTAATCCCGTCTCTACTAAAAATACAAAAAAAAAAAAAAAAAAAAGCCGGGTGTGGTCACAAACACCTGTAATTCCTGCTACTCAGGAGGCTGAGGCAGGAGAATCGCTTGAACCCAGGAGACGGAGGTTGCAGTGAGCCAAGATTGCACCAATCCAACCTGGGCGACAGAGTAAGACTCCATCTCAAAAAAAAAATATCAAACAACAGCTGATGGTCCTTTCAATTCTATGCATTTCAGGTCACTGGAGTAAAGTGTATTAAACAACAAATTGATTCAAATAAACAATAGATGTGGCCATTTATTTAGAGCTGGCTAGAAAATATAAGTGGCCACCTGTCAATGTTTCTCTGCTTTCTCTTTATTAGGACTTGAGACCAGGAGACGTATCCGGCAAGCGGAACCTCTGGGAAAAGCAATCTGTGGACAAGGTCACTTCCCCCACTAAGGTAATCTATTGGGAGGACTAGTATTTCAGAGGTTTGTTTTCCTGATGTACCCTGCCATATAATGTCCTGGAGTCAGATGAGAAATATCACTGACCTACAGATCTTTGCCTGCATACCCATCAGCATCTAAAAGACCAGGACACAACACAGTGAAAGGAAAATGCATTGCAAGTTTGTCAGTCCTACAACATAAACTGCCCAAACCCGTGAATGGTTCTCAGTAAGACATTCTCAATACACCACAGCGGTAGGAACGTTGGCAGCAGAAGGCTGTATGGGATACCATGGCCTGCGTTTCCTTACAAGGTCCTAGCTTGGTGCCACAGTCATTTAAAGATCCTTGGGGAAAACATCTGTCTCCCTGAGTGTTTTCAAAGCTGCTTTCTGGAGTCATTTTAGATTATATTGCCACTGCCAGCAGCCTAAGACTCAGGGTTGCTATGGCAAAAAATTAAAATAATACTTAAAGTAAGGCAAAAAATATTCATAATTAAAATAATATTCAAAAGTAAGGCAACCATTTACCACCCTATGAAAACAAATTACTAAGAACGATTGTGTTCCTCTTTCACTTTTGGTCTTAAAGGATTGGTCATTCTTCAGAAAGGAGGCTCTGAAGAACATCTAAATGATGCTCAGACTACAAATGTGACCTTTTTGGGTACAGGGAGCTCATTCAACTCCCAACTATTGCCTTTCCCCATTTCAAGTAATGGGCCTAGTCTTCTCCTTCAATAAAAGAAAATTAAAAAGGGAGAAACTGAAGACCAACAATAAGCAAGGTTACAACAGGCTGCTTACGGGTTAATTTAAACAGAAGCACTTCTTAAGCAAACAGGACTAAAGAACACATCAAAGGCAACTAGAGACTCACTACAATTCACTACAGGGAGAGAATTGCCTTCCCTTTCCTGTTTTCTACATGCTCTTAGTTCTGGTGCAGCTGCTTAAACATAGTACCCCACCTTCACCATTAGCTACATATTATGCATTTATTCCATTAAAATCCACTAGCCCAGCCTCTCTACTTAAGGTGACTTTTAAATAAGTTCCACTTTCTAAGTCATTGCTAAACATATGAAAACTGCCCGCTGGTAATGATGACATTACAATCTACTAGCACTAAGTGAGCACCCCACCATATGCCACACACTCTTCTACCTTCTTACCCTCCATTAATTACCTCATTTGATCCTCCAGTCACCACGTGAGGTAAGTAGCATATCATTCTTATTTTGTAAGTGAGAAAAACGAGGCGCTGAGAGATGAAGAAACTTTCCCAAAGTCACACAGCGAATAAGTAGCATAACCTGCGTTGATACTCCAGCAGTCTGATGCGAGCCTGCATTCTTAACCATTATACTTTGCCTGCACATGTCTAAAGTCTATACTTTGCCATCAGCGTCTAAAAGACCAGTACAGAACACGGCGAAAGGAAAAGTGCATTGCTAGTTTGTCAGTCATACACATAACGTAAGCAGCCCAGAAGGTTCTCAGTAAGACATTCTCAATACACCACAGTGGTGGGAACATGGTCATATCTTTCTTTTAGGATACATACTCAGGAGAAAACGTATAGTCGTTCAATTCCTTGTATACTTTTCTCCTGGTGGCAGGGGAGAAAAGAACTTTGTTATTTTATTTTATTTTTTTGAGACAAGAGTCTCACTCCATCACCAGGCACCATGCTGGAGTGCAGTGGCACGACCTTGGCTCACTGCAACCTCTGCCTCCCAGGTTCAAGCAATTCTCCTGCCTCAGCCTCCCAAGTAGCTGGGACTACAGGCACGCGCCACCATGCCCAGCTAATTTTTTTGTATTTTTAGTAGAGACAGGGTTTCACCATGTTGGCCAGGATGGTCTCAATCTCTTGACCTCGTGATCCACCTGCCTCGGCCGCCCAAAGTGCTGGGATTATAGACGTGAGCCACTGTGCCCGGCCTTTTTGTTATTTTTTAAACGGAGAATGAGCTTGTTGACCTATGCCTTTATGACCACTGTAGCCTATGCTATTAGCTCATTGCAGGTTTGTCAGCCATTTGATGTAAATTGCCCAGACCCATGAAATGGTTCCCAGGAAGGCATTCTCCATACATCACAATGGGAGGAATGTTGACAGTACAAGGTGTCCTCTCAGACCTCTGAGACGTATCCGATCTCTCAGAATGGCAGTCCCAGTGTTTATATAGTTCCTGTCTGAAAAGGGGATATCTGCTGGCCATACACCATCATCACCAATGAAGTGTCTCTGGATAACATTCCTTCTAGCCAGAGCTCTGGAAAGTGGGGCACAGATGCTGTGGAATGGTCAGACTCAGTGAACACCACTCACATACATACATGAATGGCACTCCCTGGAGTTGTGTAGCACCAGGGCAGTACAAGGTAGGAGGGTGACAGTGTGAGTTTTCACATGCCACTATTTCTACAGTAGTAATTATATAACCACCAGACACAGAACTGAGTTTATGGGGTAGCAGATTAGGTAGCTCTTTTGCTCCAAAATGTCAAACACTTTTTGTTACTCAGTCATTCCTTAGAAATGAATACAATGGCCGGGTGTGGTGGCTCACGCCTATAATCCCAGCACTTCGGGAAGCTGAGGGGGGTGAATCACAAGGTCAGGAGTTTGAGACCAGCCTAGTTAATATGGTGAAACCCTGTCTCTACTAAAAATACAAAAATAATTAGCTGGGACTATACACCTGTAGTCCCAGCTACTAGGGAGGCTGAGGCAAGAGAATCACTTAACCCTGGGAGATGGAGGCTGCGGTGAGCTGAGATCATGCCACTGCACTCCAGCCTGGGTGACAGAGCCAGACGGGAAAGGGGGGGGGAGGGGGGGAGGGGAGAGGAGAGGAGGGGGTGTGTGGGGAGGGGGGAACAAAGAACTGGGGAGGGGGGAAGAAAGCGAGATAGAAAGATAGACCCTCCCCCTAAGCCCCCCTCCCCAAACACCCTGTAACCCGACTCCCCTCGCCCCAGCCCCCGGGGTGGGGGTGGGGGGAAAGAGAAGCAAAACCAAGAAAGCAGATCNAGAGGAGACAATGAACACACTTGAAAATCTGAATTCACAATACTTTACTATTAATAGCTTAGCAAATAATTTTAGCAACTAGCTGAGGGGGAGAGAATGATATAAGAACGGGACTATAGGTCAGATAAGTTTCAGGGGTAGGGGTGTAAGAATAGGAGGGAGAAAATAGATTGCTAGATTAAAAATGAGAGAAAACTGAAGATAAACATATCCTCCTTCACCATCATACATTGATGTGGCCCTAACTGAGCTATTCAGTCACGTGTACCTGTCCTGGAATACACACTGTAGATTTTTGGCTCTTAAAATGGAGTTTAAAAAATGGAAAAAAAAAAGCAACTTTCTTGACTCTGAATGCTATGAGCAAGGCCAAAGGTTAAGATAGGAAAAGAGAACATAAAGGAGAAAGATAGGAAGAGGGAAGTGAAAAAAAATCAGCAGAAGAAAGGATAAAATAAAAGGAGATCCAGCTGGGTACAGTGGCTCACACCTAATCCCAGCACTTTGGGAGTCCAAGGCAGGCAGATCGCTTAAGGTTAGGAGTTTGAGAGCAGCCTGGCCAACTTATAGGGAAACCCCGTTTCTACCAAAAATTCAAAACTTAGCCAGGCGTGGTGGTGCATGCCTGTAAGCCCCAGCCACTCAGGTTGCTGAAGTGGGAGAATCACTTGAAGCCAGGAGGCAGAGGTTGCAGTGAGCTGAGATCACACAACTGCACTCCAGCCTAAGTGACACAGCAAGATTTCATCTCAGAAAAATAAAACAATAAAAAAATAAAAAATAAAATAAAAGATCATATTTGAATAGAATGCCAACAATAATCCTCTTTCATAGATATTTATTCCTGCCATACTATTATAACTTTTTCTTCTGACTACAAAAACCATCTGCCTGAAGCACTGTAGGCTGTCAATTTCAAGTTCTTTTCTCTTGGCAGGTTTGAAACAGTTCAAGAAAGAACCCAAGCTCAAGACGCGGGACAAGCTCAGTTGTAGAGAGCTAATTTGCTCTGTTTTGTATTTATGTTGATTTACTAAATTGGGTTCATTTTATTTTTCAATATCCCAATAAACCCATGTATATTATCACTATATTTAATAATCACAGTCTAGAGATGTTCATGGTAAAAGTACTGCCTTTGCACAGGAGCCTGTTTCTAAAGAAACCCATGCTGTGAAATAGAGACTTTTCTACTGATCATCATAACTCTGTGTCTGAACAGTGATACACCAACCACATCTGAAGTCAACAAGATCCAAGTTTAAAATTGCCTGCGGAATGTGTGCAGTATCTAGAAAAATGAACCGTAGTTTTTGTTTTTATAAATACAGAAGTCATGTTGTTTCTGCACTTTATAATAAAGCATGGAAGAAATTATCTTAGTAGGCAATTGTAACACTTTTTGAAAGTAACCCATTTCAGATTTGATATACTGCAATAATGGTTGCCTTAAAAAAAAAAAAAAAAAAAAGGAAATGTATTGTTAAGGTATTACTTTTTTTCATGCTGATTCATATCTAAATTACATTATTATGTTAGCTGACAGTGGTACTGATTTTTTAGGTCGGTTGTTTTGTGGATTTCTTTAGTAGTGATAGTAGCCTGAACCACATTTTAGATAACTCAATTATGTATGTCTGTGCATACACATATACAAACACACTAATGGTAGAATGCTTTTTTATGTGCTAGTCTATTATATTTAGTAGCATGTCATTGTAACTAGCCAATATCACAGCTTTTGAAAACTTAAAAATCACAATATATTAATATTTCATATTTGCCAGTAGAAATATGGCAGATAGGTATCAATACGTTTTCAATGCCTGATGACCTATAAGAAGAAAGTATTGGGGAAAAAAGAGATTAGAAGTATCACAAGGAGTTGAAATTTTCTAAAAGACATAGTATTTAGTTTATAATTAAATGCAATCTTGAAGTCCAGTGTGAATTTTATTAATGCTATCATCTCAATCAAGCTCAAAGCCTGCTTATTCAAAACAAGGAAGCTCACAATATGTCATAAGATCTTGTCTCTAAAATGGAAAGACAAGAAATTTAGTGACAATATTGTACAGATTGCAATTCCATGTATAAGTCTAAACAAAGACAAATAACTTTGGCTAAATATCTGGAAGCAGAGAAGTAAAGTGAGCAAAACCCAGTGTTTTGAAGTCATGACAGTACTTTCATCTTTATATACTCTGAAACTTTTTTTAAATTAAGCTTTTCTACCTTTATTTGTCATTGGCACTTGTCATAAGTTGACAAAGTGGCGAAATTTCAAAGTTATATGTAACTTCTACTAGTTTTACTTTTTTCTCCAAGTCTTTTTTAACTCATGATTTTTATACACACAATCCAAATCTTATTACAGCCTCTAAGTCTTTATTCTTCACAGTAGATAATGAACGAGTCCTCCAGTGTCCTCGCAAAATGTTCTGGTATAGTTGGATACATCTAGTGAAGTTATATAAACTCATACCTCAGTGTACTTAACCAAAATTGTGTGTCTCAATTCCTAACACACTGAGGGAGCCTCTCCAATAACTATTTTCTTATCTACAGTATTCCTCCAGAAGTGCTAACTAGGGCAGGGCTGGCGTGAGAAGTGACCCCTGCATTCCCAAGTCTATTTTCCTCATAAGTCTGTAAAGAACAGTTGAATCTCCTAGCTTTGGCAAACCTGGGCCAAAAGAAGGAAATCCACAAAGAATGCACAAGTCAAACACTCATGACAGAGTAGGCACAAGTCTACGAGAAGCTAAATTAGAATATACAAACAGAAGTGCCCCAGGTAGCACTTACTCCCATCATTGGAGTGAAATGGATCAAAGTTTCAATTAAGGCCTATGGTAAGGTAACATTGCTTTGTTGTATTTTTGAACAAGAGCTTCTCCTGATCACTATTATATATTTTTCTAGAAAATCTTAAGTTCAGAAGAGAATGTATCACTCTTGACTTTTGTTCCAATATTTGGATGGAGTAAGTTTTAGGGTAGAATTTTGTTCAGTTTGGATTTAATCTTTTGAAAAGTAAATTCCTTGTTTACTGGTTTGACTATAATTCTCTGTTATCTTTAAGAGGTAAAACTGCAAGCTGACTAGCATGTTCTGTGAATCTGCCATTCCTAAAAATTTTATAAACACTTGATATTTTTCACTGATAATTGATCGCTGCAATAAAAATATATTGTGAAAATGCATCCACAATAAATGGAATTCTTGCAAAATGTCTCTGCCTCACTTATTACAGTATTGATAGTGAGAGGTATGTGCATTGTAATAAAGATTATGGCACAGTAAAACCTGTATTTCAGTTTGAGTCTTGGTTTCACTCTTTAAAGAAGAAAATCATTTTCATATTTTTAAAATGCTTATTACAAGCAATTATTTAACAAAATATAGAAAATTGGCCTTAGGCCAGGCACGGTGGCTCACACCTGTAATCCCAGCACTTTGAGAGACTGAGACGGATGGATCACAAGGTCAGAAGTTTGAGACCAGCCTGACCAACATGGTGAAAACCCAACTCTACTAAAAATACAAAAATTGACTGGGCATGGCAGTGTACACCTATAATCCTAGCTACTCGGGAAGCTGAGGCAAAAGAATCACTTGAATCTGGGAGGCAGAAATTGCAGTGAGCCGAGATCACACCACTGCATTCCAGGCTGGGCAACAGAATGAGACTTCATCTCAAAAAAAGAAAATTGGTCTATGTCAACAACTAACCAAACATGTATGGGAAAGGTTAAAGAGGGATTTTTCAAATCCTTCGTAAAAGAAACTATTGTTTGGGCACAGTGGCTCACGCCTGTAATGCCAGCACTTTGGGAGGTAGGAGGATTGCTTGAGCCCAGGAGTTTAAGACCAGGCTGGGCAACAGAGCAAGACCCTCTTTGGTACAAAAAAATTAAAAAGCCAGGCATGGTGGCATATGCCTGTAGTCCCAGATGCTTAGGAGGCTGAGGCAGGAGAATCCCTTGAGTCCCGGAGGTCAAGGCTGTAGTGAGCCCTGATCACACCACTGCACTCCAGCCTAAGTGACAAAGCAAGACCCTGTCTCAAAAAAAACAGATACTATCAAATGTCCCTCCATCCTCCTTCTCATTGCCAGTGTTGTCACATACCAGCCCTCTGGCTCCTAAGATGGGCAGTACTGTTTTCCCAAAGGTAGTGTCTCTTATAGTAGAGACACCCATTTAATATATACCATTCATTTGTAGAATACTTAGTACTTGCAAGGGACTGGTGATTACATGTGAATCCAAAGTTATTTTTTCATGGTAATGTTGCATATTTATGTAGCACTAATTGGTCTGAAATTAGAAGTTCTCATAAAGGTTTTAAAATGTGAGTTTGAAGCTCCTGAACAGTTCCCTCAACACTGCCCATAAGATTGACACAATTGGCTGGGCGCAGTGGCTCAACGCCTGTAATCCCAGCACTTTGGGAGGCCCAGGCAGGTGGATCATGAGGTCAGGAGTTTGAGACCAGCCTGGTCAATATGGTGAAACCTCATCTCTACTAAAAATACAAAAATTAGCTGGGCATGGTGGCATGCACCTGTAGTCCTAGCTATTCGGAGGATGAGGCAGAAGAATCGCTTCAACCTGGGGGAGGCAGAGGTTGCAGCGAACAGAGATTGTGCCACTGCACACCAGCCTGGGTGACAGAGTACCAACAACAACAACAAAAAAAGATGATTGACACAACTAAGATACTATTTTAAAAAATTACTCTTTTTATTTCTGTGTCCTAACAAGAAGGGTGATAAGTATAGACAATAATATAGTTGTTTTCAAAATCAATTTGCAAAATTAAGCAATGGCAAGAATACAGTCTAGTACCAATACCAAACTGATAAGATTAGGGATGAAATTAATTTTACAATGTGTTTATTCAGGATATGAGCTTGAAAACATACTAGTGTCCTCTGTGATGTCAAAACAGGTCTGTGTCAAAGGTTTCTTCCTGCCTTTGCTTGCACGTATGCTCCAAGTGGAAGAATGGATAAGAAAAAAGATCACATCCTAAATTTGTATTCTTCCATTGGCATTAGGAGATGACTAACAAGGTCTTGATTTGAGGGCAGTGTCTATTATTGTCAAATCTATTAATCATGTTATTCTAATATTCTATATCCTACTGATTTTTCCCTTTATCTGTTACTAAGAAAGGAAAATGAAAAATATCCCACTATGATTTGGATTTCTCCCTGTAATTCTGTTAATTTTGCTTTCCATATTTTAAGATTTTTTTAGGGGAAATATTCAATTCACTAGGGAGATATAATGATTCTAGATCTTTAGCTAAAGATCACTATGAAGTGACCCTCTATTTGTGCAAAAACTTTTGCCCTAAAGTTATTTTTTCTATTTTTTAAAATTACTATGGTGGCTTTCTTTTGACTAGCACTTGCATCACATTATTTTTTCCATCCCTTAAATTTCAACTTCTATATATTTTTGGCCTTAGATGTGTGTCTTTAACAATCACATCGTTTGGGTTTGGCTTGTAATCCAATCTGATGATCTTTAAGCTTCATCTGGAATATTTAGTCCTTTCATATTTAATGTAATTACTGATATCTTTGTATTTAATAGTATCCTAGCTATGTGCCACCTGTACTATATTACTTTTTCTTTCTTGTTCATGCTGGGGCTGCTTCTGCTTCAGAGCATATGCTGATCTACAATTGGCAGCTGAGAGACTGAGCTAGATCTTGGGCAATACAATGGAACTAGAGAAAGAAAAGTCAGAATCTGCTTACTGCCAAGGATTAGGGCTTGGTAAACTACTTCTAGCTTTGATTGGGTCTTCAGAGAGCTGCCTTCCAAAAGTAAGGTGAATTTAAAGTTATCTGGTCTTCAGACAGATTGCCACCTAGCTTCACTCTATGGAACAATTCTAGTATTTTTTTTTTTTTTTTTTTTTTTTTTTTTTTTTTTTTTTTTTTTTTTTTTTTTTTTTTTTTT
>NW_016107392.1:1009032-1015748 GCF_001604975.1 Cebus imitator | reverse complement strand
GAGACGGGGTTTCACCGTGTTGACCAGGATGGTCTCGATCTCTTGACCTCGTGATCCACCCACCTCGGCCTCCCAAAGTGCTGGGATTACAGGCTTGAGCCACCGCGCCCGGCCTACAATTCTAGTATTCTAACAGGGAAATAAATGATCAATGGTAAAGATGAGAAAAACAATTCAAGAATTTAAGAGATAAAGTAGCATAAAGCTTTAGCACATAAATGTCAAAGAACTATGTAGTATATAGTTGTCGGCATTTAGAGGGAAGAGAGAATACTTCAGCCTGGGGTAATCAAAAAAGAATAATATCTGCCTTAAAGTTTTTTGTACTCCTAGAAGTGTACCCAGTACGTCTACACATAACAGAGCTTGGTAAGTGATAAGATGATTTCATGAGCAACTCAGTTTATAAACTTTGCTAAATGTGCTGCTGTCAATTTCTGTAGTTTCTAGGGTTCTGAGAGTTTAGTTTTGTGACCTTTTATATTACTAAATTTATAATTCATGTATCAACTCAGCTCTGTATCTCAGCTCCATAAATAACATTGGTTTCTTACATCACTCCAATGCAGTTTGTTGTTGTTGATGTTATTATTGTTTGGAGACAGAGCCTTGCTCGGTCACCAGGCTGGAGTGCAGTGGTGAGATCTCAGCTCATCACAACCTCTGCCTCCCAGGTTCAAGCAATTCTCCTGCCTCGGCCTCCTGAGCAGTTTGGACTACAGGTGTGTGCCACCACGCCCAGGTACATTTTATATTTTTAGTAGAGATGGGGTTTCACCATGTTGGCCAAGCTGATCTCAAGTGATCTGCCTGCCTTGCCCTCTCAAAGTGCTGGGATTACAGGCATGAGCCACCGCGCCTGGCCTCTAATGCAGATTTAATAGCAGAGTTTTGCCACAACATGCTCTTGGTGGGGATGACTTTTACTATCTTGAATTAGGATTTCCAAAAAACGTCTCATCAAAATAGATTTTAGAAGGCCCAACAGGTCATTTCTACCTGGATAAGGAAACTTCATTCAATCTTCTCTTACCAAATATACTAAAAATTATGCAAAAGTACCACAATCCAACAGAACACAAGATTAGTTTAACTAGTTTTCAGCCTTACCTAGCACTCTTTCATTCTAACCTGCTTTTATTAGAATAAAATGCTATCTTGCAGAGGGACAGACTAATGGAATAGTTTCTATATCTATAAAGGGAAGTTTATTAAGTATTAACTCACATGATCACAAGGTCCCACAACAGGCCATCTGCAAGCTGAGGAGCAAGGAGAGCCAGTCTAAGTTCCAAAACTGAAGAACTTGGAGTCTGAGGTTTGAGGGCAGAAAGCATCCAGTGCAGGAGAAAGATACAGGCTGGGAGGCTAGGCCAGTCTCTCTTTTCACATTTTTCTGCCTGCTTATATTCTCACCGTGCTGGCAGCTGATTAGATTGTGCCCACTCAGATTAAGGGTGGGTCTGTCTCTCCTAGCTCACTTCCTCAAATGCTAATCTCTTGGCAACACCCTCACAGATACACTCAGGATCACTAGTTTGTAGCCTTCAATCCAATCAAGTTGAACTCAGTATTAACCATCATACCTGCCAACATTAGTAACACAGGTGCTCTGAGTTTTCAAATTATGGAAATTAGTTGTCAAGTTCACTAGGATTCTCAATTAGGGTCTCACAGACCACACTTTGAAAACCACTGCCCTATGTCATGAGAATGGTGGCCCCAACCTGCTCGCTGATGTAATGTGTAAGTACTTAGAACTTACAATGTTATTCACCCAATTCTCACAACCCTACAAGATGGGTACTGCTGTATTGTCCCCCCTTGACAGGTAAATAAATTGAATCACAGAGAATGTAAAAACTTGCCCATAGTCATATGGCTAACTGGCAGAATACTTCACCCTAGGCAGCTGGCTGCTGAACCCACGTGCTTAACTCTCTCACAAGAGATTATTCCTAAAAGTACTCCTGAAAGAGACCCTTGTGAGGGATCAGGTAGGAGCCACTGCTCTCTTCTTGAAGTCCACAGACAGAGCAAGAACAGCACTTGAGACCAGCCATGTAGACCAAATACCCAATGCAAATCTCAAATATCCAAATGAGACTGTTTTCGTAGCTGAAAAGTTACCAGCTGTGGCCAACATGCCCTCAGCTGGAAATGGAATTTCACCATTGCACAGTTAGGGCAGTTTTTTGGAGGAAAAAAGACAATTTTATGGTTTTCTTGGCATGAGATTTCACACTGAGTCTGGGAGCCACTCATTCTCTTTTGAGATGATTTATCCTATCCATTACCTGTTGAGCAGGCAGGGGGCATTCTTTCTAATTCATTTCCGAATACTAAGGGCAATGATGACTTCACTCTAACCTCCAAATACAGACAATTAATTCTACCAGTGACAAATTAGAAAAGGCACCATCAAGTGAATGACCCTTGAGCTGAGTGTTTGCTAGCTGACTGGCTGAGACAGATCTCAAGATTTGAGCTTGGAAACAGTTTAAGCAGTTTGGTCCTGTACTAGATCATCCTAGACCCAGACAGTATGAAGAAGGCCAAGATAGCTACTAGCCTCTCCTGGGCTTCCCAGTCCCTACTATGGCTTCCTCAGTCAAATTACAAGACCTCTAAGGTCACAGGACCACTGAGTTCTATGATGTTGTAAGCAACTGACTGCCCTAGTCACTTCACATTCTCATTTAAGACTCTCTCAATTGTCAACCTAAATAACAGAGGCTCTCTAGAAGAAAAGATGTTTATTTGGGAATAGAACATTGCAATATGCATGCCATAATAAACTAAGTGTGTAGTCAGGGAGGTAAAGGAAGACAAAGGTTTTTAAAAGAAAAAAGAGGAAGATTACATACTTGTTTTTTAAATGATTATCCTTAGCCACAAAGATCAATAACAAGAGTGATGCCAGTCTGAGGTTAGCCAGGCTGTTGCTGAGCAGATGTCCTTATGGGAGTACTTTTTGTGTAAAGTTGTGATGGCCCTCGTGTAAGGTTATGGCTGTTATGGGGTCTTTTTCATTTTCAAGCAAACAAGTGTGATGACTATTCTTTCATAGCCTTTCCCAGCTCTGTTTGTCAGAGTTTTCTTAACTTTCATGACTCTATTTTGATTCTGATCAAAATGACATAATTACACAAAATCCGACTCTTAACACAACTTATCATCTTTGGTCATCCTGCTAAAACGAATTTTCTTCCTGATTCTCACACAAGTAATTGTGCTTTTTGGCACAGTTGGCACTTACAGTTTTGGCTGTCTTTTCCTCTTTTCTTACTCTACTTTTTATTATATTGCCTTTTAGACTGCAGTCTTAGAGTAAACTCACCAAGAAAAAAAAAAAAAAAAAAAGGAGGGAAATTTACCTTCCTAAAAGACAGAAGCTGGCTAGAGAAGGAGCATGTCCAGGACAGGCACTGCAGCTCATGCTTATAATCCCAGCACTTTGGGAGGCCCAGGTGGGTGGATCACCTGAGGTCAGGGGTTCAAGACCAGCCTGAACATGGAAAAACCCCGTCTCTATTAAAAATACAAAATTGCCTGGGCATGGTGGCACATGCCTGTAATCCCAGCTACTTGGGAGGCTGAGGCAGGAAAATCACTTGAACCTGGGAGATGGAGGTTGCTGTGAGCCAAGATCGCACCCATTGAACTCCAGTCTGAGCAACAAGAGCAAAACTACATCTAAAAAAAAAAAAACAAAACAAGGAGCATGTCTAGTAACTTTCTTTGGTGACACCATAGGGGAGGGAAACAAAATTCTGACAAAGTCCTTGGTAGAAGTTTATTCTGGGCCCTACTTCCACATTAACTTAAAGACAAAGAATTTCATTTACAGAATACATTACTGTCTTGAATAGGAGAGTAAGTTAAAAAGGAAGAGTTTAAAAAAAGCAGATACTTAAGAAAACCATTTCAATTTTACTTGGGGAAGAAAAAAAAATCCCTGTAAAATCTCTTACCTTAAAACAATACTGACTCCAGCCAAGTTTTGGCTAAACAGTACTGCCTAGTATACAGCTGACCCCTGAAAAACATGAGTTTGAACTATGTGGCTCCAAGTATACAGGGATTTTCTTTCACCTCTGCCACGCTTGAGACAGCAAGACCAACCCCTCCTCTTCCTTTTCTTCCTCCTCTCCCTCAGCCTACTCAATATGAAGACAAGGATGAATACCATTATGACTGACTTACATTTAATGAATAGTGAATATACTCAATCTTCCTTATGACTTTCTTAATCACATTTCTTACCTCTATCTTATTTTATTGCAATCATACAGTGTATAATACACATAACATACAAAATATGTGCTAATCAACTGTTTATGTCATCAATAAGGGTTCTGGTCAACTGTAGGCTCTCAGTAGTTAAGTTACTGGGGAGTCAAAAGTTATACACATTGTTCTGTATGTGCAGAGGACAATGCTCCTGACCCCTGAGTTGTTCAAGGCTCAACTGTAGTTCATAACACAAGACTTCTCAGAGCCTTTGTACTTTCTGCTTACCCTCTCTGGCAGAGTCTCCCCCTGAGACATCCTATGGTTCATCCCTCTGCTCAAATGCCCCCTGGCCAGAAAGGCCTTCCCTGACCATTCCATCTAAAAGAGCAACCCTACCAAGACCCCACCCACTCCCAGCACTCCCTGTTGTCTATTACTGTTCCCCAATTGACTTCTCTCCATAGCAGTGATTACCTGAGTGATATCATTTTTATTATCATCATTGATTTGTTTTCTCCCACCAGAACATAACCTCCACGATAAATGTCTGTTTTGTTCCTTGCAATAGTGTACTGTCCCTAAGTAGGTAGCAGGCATCCAATAAATTTGTTACACCAAGGTGAGAGGATCCCCTGGGCCCAGTAGTTTGAGCCTGCAGTAAGCTATGACTGTACCACTACACTCCAACCTGGGTGACAGAGCTGTCTTTAAAAAGAAAAAAATTATTAACGAAATAATGAACGCATATCATTTTCAAAGTTTTTTTCAAATTCCTAAGTTTTTGGCCAGACACGGTGGCTCACGTCTGTAATCCCAGTACTTTGGGAGGCTGAGGTGGGTGGATCACTTGAGATCAGGAGTTCGAGACCAGGAGTTCTAGGCCAGCCTGGCCAACATGGTGAAAACCCATTTCTCCTAAAAAATACAAAAATAAGTGGTGGCGTGTGCCTGTAGTCCCAGCTACTCAGGAGACTGAGGGATGAGAATCACCTGAACCCCAAAGGCAGAGTATGCAGTGAGCCAAAATCGCATGACTGCATCTGCCTGGGTGACAGAGCAAGTGAGACTCTATCTCAAAAAAAAAAAAAAGGAAAAACCTTAAGTTTTTTAACATTATGCGCTAAAATAATTTTTCTTCCCATGGATTACTTGACATATAATAATATAGCTATTTGGACTAAAAATCATGAGACAAGTCTCTCAGTTCTGCCATTAATTTCTTGTATAACTTGGTTAAACCATGTCTCAGTTTTACCTTGTGCTACTGACGTTCTACAGCTTGCAGCCACGACTAAAATCCAACAGAAAAACAGATTACACATATAAAGATTTCTCTGCGCATGTCACCTTTAGTGACTTATGTATGGCATAAAATAAAGACTATAAGAACTACTTTTCAAGAGGGTGATCTAAGATATACTCTATTAATATTCTCTCACCAGGGTCTAATCTGGAAGGTTCAGACTTTTAAATTGCTGACCTCAAAAACACCTGCTATTTTCAGAAACTTACAAAATACAGAGATGTTAACCCATTTCCACGTTTAAGCCGTAGTGCTTTGCCCTTTATTCTACTTTCAAACTTGCTACCATTCATTATCTCCATTTTTACAATATCACGAATGTCATGGCATATAATGCTTTGTGAAAAGTGTTTATTATTTACATTTTTATATTACCAAAATCTAGACTTTTTTTCAGCTGCACTTGGAAAACTGTTCCAAATAGATTACATTACCCACTGGAGCTAAAGATCAGGGAAAAATCAATATGGGATGTTCATGAATAACGTCTGAGTCTGTTATGGAAAGATCGTTATTTAATTAAATGAGACTACGTATACAGTGATTTGGAGAGATGAGGAAAACAGTGTTTTCTCATATGTTAGCTAACGATTACTATATTTAAAGAATCTCTGAGCTGATAATTTTGGGAATTCACCCTAGTTCATCTAGGACTCTGCATTTAGTACTTAAGGAGAAATGTCTCATTTTCCAGAATCGAATAAAGATAAGCACACAATTGTGTAGAATGGATTTCAGTGTGTATTCAAATCAAGACCAACGTACTTTTTAAGAGTCTAACACCTCCAAGTAGTAGTTGCAAGTATCGAACCCATGAATCCAGATAATTAATGTGTCTAACATCACACTGTTAAAATCTCAGGTGGGCTCCAAAACAGTCCTAACCAGCATGCTCTACTGCCTCCTGTAAGGCAACAGCTGAAGTGAAGACCACTAGGATAAAAAGCTGTCCAGCCTTCCCCATTCCTAAATTATCCCAACAGACCCCAACGCCTCTCTGGGATTCTCTCTGTGCACCCTGCAGGCCACCCCGAGTTCCCGGCATCCTCTGGGTTCCCTCTTCCTGGCACCAAAACGCTGCGCAGGCTCCTTTCCTCCAGGCTGATTGCCTAGGTGCTCTCTGAGGGCTGTCCGAAGTCTCCAAGTCTCGCGAGGGCGAACCCGTTGCGGGGTGGGG
>NW_016107392.1:934677-1008018 GCF_001604975.1 Cebus imitator | reverse complement strand
CTGCGGAACTCCGGCAGTGGGGTTCCTTCTAGCGGTTGGGTCTGCGTCCTCCGCGAGATCCCAAGATATTCTTAGCGCACGGAAACGACTACTGGCTTGGCCAGAGGACTCGAGGTGTGAGCGAGGTGCTGGCCCCGACGGGACAACAGGACGGTGAGGTACGGAGAAGGAAGGCGAGCGCGCCCCGGAAAATGAGCACCTCCCCACACCGCGGTGTCCAGGAGTGAGGGCCGGAGGGAACTCGGCTGCGGGGAGTTGTGGCCTTATCGTGCTTCCGGCCGAGAACTTGGTACCGTTGGGACTTGGCTAAGCGTGGACGCACCCGCATCTGCTCCTCCTCCGCAGTGGTGGAAGACACCCGCGGACTGTGGCTGAATAAGGGCTCTCTCCTGAGGCCAGAGTATCCGCAGCAGGTCAGCACTTCGTGTGCCCCGTGTGCGCCTGTAAGGAGTGAGGTTTAGGCCAGTCCGGTTTTCCAAATGTGCAGTTGTGATGCCCAGGCAAAAACTTCAGTCTTTTAGGACTGAGGGTGTCATCTATGAGACAGTCAGCTCCGTGGCGTTGGCAGTAATTTGCCGCAGAGCTTGGACTTCTATGTAGTCCACGCTCCAACACAGGCTTTCTTTAGAGAGGGGTGTAAACCAATAGATTTGAAATTGTCAAGTATTTTGGTCCCTCAATAACAATGGAAACTTGACAAGAAATTTCCATTATTCCCTTGTCTTAGTAACTACATGGGAAGATACTTGCATAGAAGGGTAATGGTCATCACCAATACAACCTTCTGGTAGCTATTGAATTTCTAAGAGTGAGAATAATATAAACGAATATTAGAACAGATGGTATCTACAGAAAAATATTAATCAAAACGCAAGGTCTTGTCACTTGAACTTTTGGTCAGTTGAAAATTACGGAGAAAACTTAAAATTACATTGCTACATTTCACGAAGTGACTATAATTTTTTTAATTCATTATCTTTGCCTCAGGATCATTCTGAACTTGCTCTCTAGTATATAATTGTAAATATAATAGAATGTGAATGATTTGGCTATATACTCTGGAAATTCCTTTTAATTATTTACTTGATTTGTCTTTTATTGTGGTTGTCTCTTATAATCATGGAAATTTCCTTTAAATCTTTGAAATTGAAGGTTTCATTAGTTGTATTCTAATTAGTTTTTAGAGAAGACTGTTGTGACTGTTAAAAAAAAAAAAACTGTCTCTACTAAAAATAAAAAAAAATTAAAAAAAAGTAGCCGGACCTGGTGGCAGGCGCCTGTAATCCCAGCTACTTGGGAGGCTGCAGCAGGAGAATCTCTTGAACCCGGGAGGCGGAGGTTACAGTGAGCTGATATTGTGCCATTGCACTCCAACCTGGGAGACAGAGCAAGACTCCATCTCAAAAAAAATTAATTAATTAATTTAATTAAATACAATTGAATTTATTTTTGAGTACTCATTTAATATAGTAAACATCTACAGCTTGAAAAGCTGTCAAATAAGTTCCTTAGAAATTGTTTTACAGCCTACCCATATATTACAAGAAATCTCACGTCAAACACTGGAAGAGATGTCAGAAGATTCAGAAAAAGAAGACTATTCAGACGGAACAATCAGTGATGAAGACGAATCGGTATGTTTTTCTCAACTTTATTTTACTTGGAGATAAAATTTGTATCATTAAACCCCAATTAAAATATTGTAAAATCAATTGGATGTTTAAATTATTGTCATTGAAGTTGGGAAATAATTTGGCTGAAAAAGCTAAGCTATCACTGGGAAAACTGTGCGCTGTTTAGAAAGAAAAACTATGTTTTTTTTTTTTTTTGAGAAAATATTTTAGCTAAGATTCTCTAGGTTTTATTAAAATTCATGTATGAAATTATTAATAGGGTTTTATTTTTAGGATTGATGTCCACTTATTTTCTTACATATGCTGATTCCATCGTGTTATACCGTAATATGTATCATAGAACCATCATGTTCTAACCTTATTTTGTGTCACTGTAACAATTTTAATGTGGCTCTGATGTCATAAAGGAAGGGACTTGGAAGAAGAAAAAAAGGGGAGAAATGTAGTATTTAAAATTCTTTAGTCTGTTTCTACTACGTATTCTGAGAGATTTCCTTCAAATTTTATTAAAGTATAAATTATGTATGTAAATTAATTGTCCCAAAATAAGCTCTTAAAGCTTACTTTAGCTACTTAAAGGATTTATGGCTTTCGGTGGGGGTTTTTTTGTTAATTTTATTTATTTATTTATTTTGAGACAGAGTTTTGCTCTTGTTGCCCAAGCTGGAGCGCAATGGCGCAATCTCGGTTCACCGCAACGCAACCTCTGCCTCCTGGGTTCAGACGATTCACTTGGCTCCGCCTCCTGAGTAGTTGGGATTACAGGCATGTGCCACCACACTCAACTAATTTTTTTGCATTTTTAGGAGAAATGGGGTTTCACCATGTTAGCCAGGCTGGTCTCAAACTCCTGACCTCAGGTGATCTGCCTGCCTCAGCCTGCCTCAGCCTTCCAAAGTACGGGGATTACAGGCATGAGCTACTGCACCTGGCCAATTTTATTCTTAAATTGTTTTCCCAGGTTTACCAATAATCTATAAACTTTATTCCTTCCATAGATTCATTATTTTGACAACGCCCACGGGAAGAGGCGGAATAAAAGATGCAAACTTTAAGGTGCAGGATATTTGAAGTGTTGGGTGCTTTGGCCCTTCAAATATCCTGAATATTGGCTAAAGCCAATAATAATTCTTTAATTTTCTCATTTATTAAAGGTTAAAGACATATACTCAATCCCAAGTACTAAAATAGATGTAAACAATTTCTGGATTTGAAAACTGTTGGATTTTAAAAGAGAAATATTTTTAAATTCTTATTTTAGGATGAGGATATGTTCATGAAATTTGTAAATGAAGATCTTCATCAATGTGCACTTTTATCAGGTTTGAACTTATTCATGTAGTTTTTTTTAGCATAAAACCTTGAGTGGATAAAAAATAAGATGAGGAAACTAAAAAGTCAGATTGAATAATATAGGGAATTATTCTAGTAGATTGTGAGAAACAAATGTATCCACTTGCAGAGCTCAAACTTTTCAGGTTTGTTTTAGGTAAACTTATTTTATATTAGAAAATAAGAAGTGAAAGTGGTGGTTCTCTTATATTTAAAGTAAGGATTGTCATTTATTTAAATACATTTACTGTATGACTCGTTATAATAGACAGATTATGTTACAAGTACATCTTCATTTAAATGAAGTATATTGTCTAAAGAGTCTCCTTAATAAAGTCATTCATTTGCAACTGAACATGTGTGTGGGCACCTTGATGTATACTTAATTTTTTAAAATTTATACTTAGAGGTGTACTTTCAAATGCTAAAATATCTCTACTAAATGTTTACATATGTATCACAAATACTCTGAAATTGAAGTTAAGGCCTTTATCTTTTTTTTTTTTTTTCTTTTTTCTTTTACCAGCATCCTAAAATAAATCTTCCTCTTTGAGATAACCACCATTCTCAGTTTGGTGTGTGTCATTCTAGAACTTCTTTGCATATACACATATCTATACCCATAGACATAGACATTTTATAGTACTGTTTTATAGACTTTTCCCTGCTGCCCTTTTCTGTTTTTAAAATTTTGCCAAGCTATTGGAAGACAGGAGATAACTCACTGCTTTAACTAGCATTTCTGGGATTGCTAGAGAAGTTGAGAATTACTTCCAGAGGCTTATTATCTATTCATATTCATAGTTGGTATGAATTGCCCATTTATAATAATCCCTTTATGTTTCTTGCTTTGTTTAGAATATTACCAAATGCAAGATAAAACATTTAATCACCCCTAAATGTTCCTGTGTCTCTGCAGTAGATCCTCTCTTTCCAGGCTTCACCCCTGGCTCCAGGCAACCAGTTATTTGCTTTCTCTCCCCTATATTTGGCTTTTCTAGAATTTCACAAAACAGAATCATACATTTTGTGTCTTCTGTCTTCTTTCACTTAGCATAATACTCTTGAGATTGATCCATATTGTTGCATATGTCGGTTGTTCCTTTTTATTATTGAGAGGTATTCCATTATGTGAATAGACCACAATTTCTCCATTTAGCCGTCCATTCATGCACATTTAAATTGTTACCAGCTTGTGGCTGTAACAAATAAAGCTCCTGTGGACCTTTTTGTACAAGTCCTTGTGTGAACATGTTTTTATTTCTCTTGGGTAAGTCCCTAGAAACAGTATTGTTGGGTTATATGCTAAATATATGCTGTCTGAGAAACCGAATCTATTTTCTAAAGTGGCTGTATCTCTTTGCATTCCCAGCAATGGTTATTTCTTTACCAAGAATTCTTATCTTTTAATTCAGCACAAGTGTGCTTTTCCTTTACCTCATGGAGTATAATTGTAATGACTCCTTTAAAGTTCTTGTCTGATAGTTTTAGTATCTGAGTTATCTTGATGTTGACATTTATTGATTGCCTTTTGCCCTGAGAATTGGTCCTATTCCTGGTTTTCCATTATTCATGCTATGTTGTGTAGAGTCTGGGTCCTTCTGGACGAGGTCAATGTATTTCTTCTAGCAGGCAATCAATCCAGTTAGGTTTAAGCAGTAAGTTCTGTCACCCCTTCTGTGGATAGTAATTCAGATCTCAGCTCTGATCTCTAAGCCTTTGCTATGCTTATTTGGTTCTCTCCTATGCCAGTGTAGCTCAGGGATTTTGAGACTTTATAGATGGTTCAAATCTCTGTTTAGTTCTCTTAAGCTTTCCTTGTGTTGGTTTGGGACTATCTTGCACATGTGTAATTCAGGGGTTGAGCTGAGACGTGTGTGTGTGTGTTGGGGGGGGTTAAAGTTTCAGTTAAGTTTTCATAGTCTCTAAGAATGTGTCTGCTTGTATAGACTAGGGATTTGGCTGAGACGTGTAGGCTTATATACAGGATTAGGAGATACCTTTCTGTGGTTTCCTTCATCCCTTCAGATTCCCTGCACACTGTAAGGACCCCTTTTCCTGGTTCTTCTGTTGGACGAATGAGCTATAGAACAATCCTGATAAGTAGCTGGGGAAGATGGTATTATTAGTTATTGACCTGTAGTAAGATTTATGTTCCGAGAGGCTGCCTTGCCCAAACAAAGTCATACAGAAACAAAGTGGTAAAAGGGAAGGAACCCAGTCATCTGATTCTAGTCCAGTTGCAGTATCTGCTGTTGTACAAAAATAACCAAGAACTAAATCTCAGCAAAAAGCCACATTTCAGAGGTGAAAAAGCAAGAGGAGTCAATGAGACAAATGGAGAACCAAATATGTAAAAGGGTGGTGGAAATCCAGGAAATGTATCATAAAAGAAGGGGGAGCACGCTTACGGAGGGGTGATCATCAATATCAAACTGATGCCGCAGAGTATCACAACAAAAAGATCAGGCCACTGCACATGGTCTGCTTGGCATAGCCCCATGCGAGTCTATGTGAATTGTGTTCCCGGCGTTGTATCACACAGTAGGTCTAGAAGGAGAAGTGAGAAAAAGCTGTGACTGAGTTCACTAGCAAAACTTGAGAATACAGTTCCAGTAAGTAGTGAGTTATAGTTCATCACTGTATTTCACTCATTAGACAAAAAATAGTGTGACTAAGAGGAGTCAAAGTAGATGATTTGCTAGAAAAGCTGCAAGAAACAAATGTTTTTAAAGTAGTGAGCTTAGAATAAATGAATAGTATAAAGGTCAACAACTATTTTTTAGCTATTGTGAAGATCAGTCATCACAAAGTTTCATTAGTACTTTTATAAAAAGTGCCATGAATTATAAGACATTTATGAAGATATCCACACATCAAATAGTGTTGAAAGGGAAAAAGGAACTATATAAAAATTGTAGGAATTGGGGTTTTTCTTCTTCTCACTCATGATTGTGTTTGAATCTTTTTCTCAGCCAACTCTTTTGGTGATCCCTTCTTCCCCCGGACTACACAGATACTATTAGAATATCAGCTAGGGAGATGGGTGCCACGTCTTCGTGAACCACGGGATTTATATGGTGTCTCTTCTTCTGGTCCACTGAGCCCAACACGGTGGCCATACCATTGTGAAGTCATCGATGAAAAAGTCCAGCATATTGGTATGTTTGTAGCAGTTTGGGAGATTTAGACATTAGCAAACTTACTTTGCCAACCTTGATTTTAATGAGGAGACTCACAATGTTAGAAAACAGTACATTATGACAGAAATATAAGCCACATATGTAATTATAAATTTGCTTGTAACCACATTTAAAGAGGTAAAAAGAAGAAAATGAAATTAACCTTAAAAATGTATTTTATTTAACCCAAATATATCCAAAATATTTCATATTCTTTCTGCATAAGAATGTGAAATATTTTTTGTCCAAAGTCTTCAGAAATCTGGTGTGCATTTATATTTACAGACATTTGAGTTGAAATCAGCCACATTCGAAGTGTTCAGTAGCCACATGGGCTTAAATGGAGGCACTTACAGCATTTGTTTGGCTCCTGAAGCTTTGCTAATTCTAAACAATTCCAAAGGGCGTGACGGTGTCCAAGGCAGTCAAACTCAGACATAGAGTGAAGTCACAGATGGAGACTATGCAGAATGTCTGTGAGCGGTAGTCCTGCTCTTTGTGGCTCCCTGTCTCTTTCTCCTTATCTCCTCCTTATATGTCTGTCTTCTCCTTAGTGTATCTTTATCTTCTTTTACCTCTTTCTGCCTTTTCCTTTTTTCCATTTCTTTTCCTCTTTCATTTTCTCTTTCTGCCCCTCTCCTTTGTCTTGTTCCTACTTCCTACTTTGTCCTTTAATGGATGTTTATGGAACTGAAGAGTGTATATTTTCATATATATAGATTTTAATGTTTCTGTATGTGTGTATTTCCAAATTTATTTTTTGCTTTCCCAGGTAAAGCTTATAGCCTCATCTCTCCAGTCCATGCACAGGCATGACAAATATCCCACTGTCCACCATCTTTCACTGCCATGACTTTCCACCTTTTGTTGATTGAGGCACATAAACATATGTTATTGCCTGGTAGAGATCTTACAGACATTCGTTGGTGAATAAAATAACTACACATACATACTTTTTATAACTGTACACTTATTATAGTGACTACTGGGAGTTCTTAAAAACTAAATTTTCTTCATATATTATCTGGCATATAGATAGTTATGGGGAGAAAGAAGAGGGAGTGGAGAAAGAAAGAATACATTTTTGTTCACAGAGGACAAAATTAATTTTCCTCAAGAATTCCAAAGTTACAGGGTTAAAAATATAATAAAGAATTAATGCTTAATAGTACTTAACAGCATCATGTATTTACACAGAATTCTTCAAAACTGGGTATATATTTATCTTCTCCAGTATAGGACGTCCCTTTCTCTCCCTTTTTCTCCTTTCAGTCCTGCCATCATTCCCGCCTCTCCTCTGCTACCACCCACTCCTGCCTCATTTTGCTACAGCACCAGGGCAGGAAATTAAAAAGTCAAGCAGACAAAACACTGCCATGCTACTGAATTGGAACCTTCCCCCAAGCCTTTCTTTTTGTACTTTGGTTCTGTTTCCCAGCCTCCTCATGACATATCTGTGGCAGAGGGAATGAATAAGAAGCAATAAAGGAGAATCCCTACTGCTCCTACTGTGACTTCTCCCTAATTTCTCTGCAGTAGCAGTGATGAGAGAATGAGAGCAGAAGAGCCCCAAAAGGAAGAGGAAAGCAACACCCATCCTGCCGCTGCTACTTAGTGTCACTTCCAGCCCCATGTGATGGTTCCACTCAGCTTAGTTCCACCTCATCTAACTAGAAAACCCTTCTGTCACATCCTTGCCACACCTTTCTGTTCCTTACGTTTCCTAGCCCTCACTCTCAGCCTTCATTTTGCCCTCCATCATAGGAGTCACCATCAGAAGTTGAGAGTGGGGAGAGTTTCGACTCCCCTTGTTTGCTTGGCAATCCCCCACTGTTACTCTTGAGGTTCAGATGAGGGCAGCTGCGTTTCTGGCCTCTTCTATTGAAATTATAAATATATTTTCTAACCAAATACTTTTTTAAGAGTGGCTAGAGTTTATGGTGCCATCTTTCAGATATTTCATGTGATAAATAGGCTTTGCATTCTGTGAACCCAGCCTCCATTCTGGTGAAGGTGCAGTCACCATACAGTACGGGTACAGATGCAGCCTCCCTAAGCATACATTTCCCAAGATCCCCAGAGTCATGACGTCACACAGCTATTGGTGACATTATCTGTGCAAGGTAGAGTCAGACTGGATAAAAGCTTCATTTGAGGCTATCCTGCCACTCTTTTATTTTCAGTCTGTGTCCCTGAAGGTTTTGCAAATTCCACTGATCCTTAAGCCAACTACAACACCCACTGCAATACATCCCTGTGTAGGAGAATCAGAATCTTCTCCCACATGTCCTTGATGGCCTTTTCCACTTTGCTTGCTAGCATTTCAGAAAGCTTACTTCCCATTGTTTTACATATTGTCATAGACCTTGCTTGTGTCACCTGACTATTGCAAAGATTTTACAAATTAGATATTTGAAAGGACTTATAAGACTCCACAGAGCATTTTTATGTGTGGCTTTTATTTAAAGGCAGAGGATATGGTGCAGCGAGAGAAAGATAATGTGGTAAACATGAGGACCCAGGTGCTAGCTTTCCAGCGGCCTTATTCACACATAGACTACCTGTCTTCAGATTGAAACACTAAGATCTATGTGATTCATCTTAGCTTCAGAAGACCTCAAGGCCAAAGTTCCCATCTGGGTTTTTAGGACCCTCTAGTCCTGACATCAAATCAGGCTGTCTTCCTGATTCTGCCAAATGAAAACCATCAGTAAACAAACTGGCCATGTGGGGTTATCAGGGGGAGTTTCAGGCAGTAAACAGCGTATCATTAATCTTACTCTTCTTATCTTGGCCAAGAGTCCAAGCTGGACAGCCAGAATTCCCCAGAGGTAAAAATAGAGCTTTTCCAGTTCAGCTATAAATTAACTCTGTCTTACACAGCCATCTATCTTGAAAGTCTTTCTGTATCAGTTTGCATATATTAATCTCCTTTTTATAAACTGGTATGTCAGATTTCATTAAATAGATGAATGAGAATTTCCTTAACTGGTACCTTATTGATGAATTTTAGGTGTTTCCAATCATCAGCTCTGACAGAACTGCATAAATACCCTTTTATGTGTGGCCTAATGCATATATACATATATATTTTAGGGGTACATTCCTAGAATTTCTGGTATAAGGATACTGTCAAATTTTCATCCAAAAAGAGTTGCATTAATTTATAATCATAAAGGCAAACAGTTTATGACTATGGTCAGGGGTCCTCAAGATAACTCATGTTCAACACTTTGCTACAAGGACTTGCAGAACTCAGAGAAGCCATTATACTCATGGTTATGGTTTATTACACTGAAAGGACACAGATTAAAATCAGCAAAAGTAAATGGCGTATAGCAGCGGTCCCCAACCATTTTGGCACCAGGGACCAGTTTCGGGGAAGACAGTTTTTCCACAGATGTGGACAATTTTTCCACAAATGTGGGGGGATGGTTTTGGAATGAAACCATCCCACTTCAGAGCAACAGGCATTAGATTCTCATGAGGAGCGCACAACCTAGATGCCTTGCACACACACAATAGGGCTTGTGCTCCTATGAGAATCTAATGCTGCCGCTGATAGGACTGGAGGCAGAGCTCAGGTGGTAATGCTCGCTCGCCCACTGCCCACCTGCTGCTGTGTAGCCTAGTTTCTAATGGGCCACAGACCAGTAGTGGTCCACAGCCTTGGGGTCGGGGGCCCTTGCCATGCGGCAGAGTCCAGATGAGACCAAGCACAAGCTTCCAGTTGTTTTCTCCCTATGGAGTCTTAATTAACAGCACTTAATTCTCCCAGCCGTAACGTGAGATAATATGAAGTGCTGCTAATCATCCAACTTTGGTGTCACTGGTTCCTACTGCAGGTTGTTTATATCTACATGCAGTGCCCACATGGCTGACCTCAGTTAGTCTCTGGACTTTCCAGGGGTCAAAATTGATACTGTGTGTCCAAGGTCTCTACCACTACCACCACAATAAATCAATTGTTAGCATAAACTATCTGACATAGCCCAAGGTCCCAGGTAGACAAAGATACTCTTACAAGGCAACGTATTCCGAGGCCTCAGAGGTTATCTCCCAGGAGTTTAGCAAGGTCCAGACCATTCTTTACAATGTACAGCATTTGGACAACCCAGGCCTGCTGAGTTAATCATTTACACACAGGCTACCCATGGTCACTTGGCCTAGGCTCTCCTACAGCAAAACCATCATATATGTCTAAGCATCTACATTTAGTATAGCATTCTTATAAATGACATAGTGATAGTGTCAATATGATGCCTAAAATTTTGAGGAGCAAGTGTGGGGTAGGAATAGATTTAATGAAACAACTAATCAGTCCTATAAAGCCATTAGACATTTTCATAGTTTTTAACTAGTATGATTATCTCCTATTTTAATGTTCTGCTATTTATACCTTTTGACAAACTTATACATACATACTCAGCATAGAAATAAACTCATAATTAAGTAGATCCAGTTCTTACTCAGCCCACTTTTCATTGATATTACATACTGTGTAATGAGACTGTGATTCAATTTTCCAATACATTTGATCATCATCATATGACTTACTTACATAGGAAGAAGAACCACACCAACAGTGCCAGTGTTATACTGTATCTGCAGTATTGTAGTAGACGTAACCTGAAAAATAAGAATCAAAAGATAACAGCCTGTTACTAGAGTTCCACTGTGGTATTAACAATTAATTGGTCCAGTTCATCATTATATCATATGACCAGAATGTCTTCCTGAGCACTCAAGTTCACAGGCTTTCATTCAACCTTTTCAGGTTCTAAGAGCAGGGCTAGTCTTAGAAAACGGACTTCACCTTTTTGGGCATCTAGTATAATTAAGCTAAGAGATAACTGTCTCTTGCTCTGAGCCTCTCTCAAAGCACCAATGTAATACTAGCTTTTCCTCATTATCTAATTCATTTATTTATTCCCATGCCTTGGCTATTTCTCCTATTTTTCACTTGTCATAATTTTTTACCTAAACATTTCCACCTTTGGAAGAGTTGTTAGGCTTAGCCACTGCGCTGGTCTAGATTGCCAGGAGTATTACAGTCTAGCTCGTGCCTCCTTTCAGCTCATTCCCCTTTACACAGAGTAAGGATATGTAGGTTTAGAACTAGTAGGCTATCTTGACCACCAGGCAATACAGCTGCATTCTCTATCAGTCCAAATTTTGCCAGATGGGGTGAAGACACAGTCCACCCCATTAGGCCCATAGCAGTTCTGACATAAAGCTTTAAATAAGTTTCTTGTTTAGGAATCATTCCTGTTTCTGGCCCTGCAGTCTCCAACCACTGCCCCAAGTTGGAAAAAAAAGAAAGTTGAGGTGATGTGAGAAATCACTTTGTAGCTTGTACCAGTGTCCTCCTTCATCCCTCCTTCTCCAGATATACCATAAAAGTAAAAGAATTTGTCAAGTGGGAACTCGCTCTTGTCCCCCTCATGTTAAATGGGCATACATACTCACGAAGGTATATATACTAGCCCTTCCTGCCTTTATCATCCCCCATTTTAGACAATGTTTCAATTACCTTTTTCAGTTCTCTAGTTAAACCACTATCCATTTTGATGCGATATCTTTTTGCCCATCCTTAGACACTATGGGCTATTGAAGTATGTTTGCTGGTCTGAAGAAATATAACTTGATGGTCCAAATTGGCACAGTATCTTCTGTTTCAGTCCTTTCATAGTATTTTAAGCATCTGTGCCCAGGTACCTCTGGGGGTGCAAAGCCTAGTCCAAAGTAAATGTCTAGTCCTGTCAGGGCCCTTTTATAGACTACTCTGTAGGTAGTCTCCTGGGGCTACCACAGCATTCCATTTATTATGGAGCCCTTCTGGGCACTGTCTTATTAGAGTGTTCCTTTCACATCATTTAAGACATTATGGGCATTTCAAGTTTCACGTTTATATGTCCTTCAGTATAATGGTTAATTTTATGTGTCAGCTTAACTGGGCCATGGGATGCCCAGGTAGCTGGTAACACATTATTTCCGGATGTGCCTCTGAGGGTGTTTCTGGAAGAGATTAGCATTTGAATTGGTAGATTCATAAAGAAGATCCACGATCACCAACGTAAGGAGGTGGGGCATTATCTAATCTATTGAGGGCCTGCCTGAATAGAACAAAAGGATGGAGGAAGGGTGAATTCTGTCTTCTTGAACTGGGATATTCATCATCTGCCCCCAGACATCAGAGCTTCTAGTTCTCAGGCCTTTGGACTTGAACTGTATTATACCACCAGCTTTCCTAGTTCTATAACTTGCACAGATTATGAGACTTCTCAGTCTCCATAATTCTATGACAATGTACATACACATATGTATATATTCACTGATATAATTCCTATAATAAACCTACACACACACACACACCCTACTGGGTCTATTTTTCTGAAGAACCCTGATTAATGCATTCAGTCACAGGGGCATTTTCAGAAGCAGCTGTAAGATATGCAGCATTTGGGAACCTGATGTCCAATAGCAAGTTAGTAATTGGTTAGAAATTAGTTCCAACATTAGTAAAATGTCCAATAGCAAGTTAGTAATTGGTTCCCAAATGCTGCATATCTTACAGCTGCTTCCGAAAATTTTCTGGTCCAAATTCCAGTAGTCACTGCTTGATGGTACTCACAGGCTTTTTCCATAAGCCCCAAACTCTGGTCCATACAGGGCTACTGTAGAGAAAATATGTTGGTATCAGCATCCCAGTTTCTAACATGTCATTGATTAAAAGTTAATCTCTTTTTGTGCACTAGGTACTTTATACTATTTCCAACTAAAATCTGTGGGCTTGGACAATTCTATGCATTCCCATTTAGTGGGTATGCTGGATAAAGGGCATATTTAGCAGGTATAGTGGATAAAGGACAAATTTACCTGCCTTCAGTTTTAGAATATTAGATGGTCTACATAATCCCCAATCAGATATAAAATACATCCCAATGCATTCAGGAAAAGGAGATACATTCAGTTCACATGAAGTTCATTTAAATATTTCCATTTTAATCTCAACTTTAAATTTCATCAACCATTTCATGGCTAAGTCTCCCAAACTAACTGTAGTCAACATTAGGATTTCACCAACAGTTTTAGGAACCTCAGTGCATTGGTCTGCCATGTCAAAGAGTCCCAGAAAAGCTTTCTCTCCACTCACTGACCATCTTAACCACACGTGCTATAGCCCATGTCCCCAAACAAGGATCAGACTAAAGGACCCTGACTCTTTTCATCAGTCTTTATTCATATTAGTTTGTGAGACAATTGCCACGGATGATTTGAGGTAACATTTTTCATTGTCCTTTTTGCCTTTCAGCTTTGTTAATTCCCCCAGACTAAGGTAAATAGAACAGATTTGTTTAAAACTCTTCAAAGTTGGGGTATGCCAGGAGCTCCCATTGGTCTATGTAATCTCCAATAGTGCTTCATTAAGACCTTTGATCCCATCAGTGTCCAACCTGCTGGAATGAGTCCCTTGATTCTTCCTTTTGTCTTTCCCCATTCTCTCATGAATCATTTTATTTTAGCTGTCAGTTGTTTCAGCATGTTATTTGTCCCTTTGTTGGAAAGCCTGAAGCTAGTGTCTGTAGCTTAGACCAGCTAAAATTCAAGCTTGGCCCAGCATCAGGAATTGCCTCAACACTTCACTGTCATTTTAGCTGTTACACCTAATAACTGAGAGACTGTATATTTAGCATGTTTCTTGTCATTTTGCATTTCCTTATGCATCCAGTATTGGGAGTCAGATTTATCATTTCTAAATTCCAGTGGTGACTTTTACTTCTAGTAACTGGTTGCAACACAGGGACTACTTCACACCATGGGTGGCCCAAATCAAAGATTTGTCAACTCCTACCCTCTTATTCTTCCTTTTCCCAAACCATTCTTTTGCCATATTTCAGTGAGTCAGTGTAATTCTAGTGAGTCCCACTTCTGACATCACCTGTGATCAGGAGTGCCCAAGACTACCCTAAATAAAGTTCAATGATTCACTAAAAGGATTTGAGAAATTCAGAAAAATCATTACATTAATGGTTGTGACTTATTACAGTGAAATGTTACAAACTAAAATCAACAGAATTGATTTAGGGCAGAGTCTAGGAAAGACTAGTTGTCTTCTCCCAGTGGAGTTTCATAGATAGCACTTACTTCTTCCAGCCATGATGAGAGCTAACACTCATGAAGTACTGCTAATCAGGGAAGCTCATCCAGCCTTGGTGTCCAGAGCTTCTATTGGGGACCAGTTATGTCTGCAAAGAATGTCCATGTGGCCGGCCTTCATTATTCAGTTCCCAGCCTCACCATCCAAAATTAATACAATGTGGCCCAGAGCCCTCCACCACAACTCACATTAGCATAACTATCTGATGTGACCCAAGGCCCCAAGTAGACAAAGAGACCCTGAACAGGCAGAATATTTCAGAGTCTTAGAGATTATCTCTTAGGAGTTGGGTAAGGTCCAAATCTTTCTTTGGATATACAGGGTTTGGACAACACAGGCCATCTGAGTTAACCCTGACTACACAATGAAAGTACCTATTTTTCCATACTCTCATTAATACTGTTAATCATCCATTCTAGTTTTTAACAGTCTGATAGTGTTTACTTGATATGTGTTGTTTTTTGTTAATGTTTTCTTTATGGATGAGACGGAACATTCTATCTACTGACTTTATATAAGCTGTCTGATAAAATCCTTTGCCCATTTTGCTATTTGTTGGACTTTTCTTCTTCTCGATCTGTAAGTGCTTTCTGTCTATGCAAGAGATTTGTTTACTGTGTCTTATATGTTGCATGCTTTTTTTCTCAGTTTGTCATTTGCCTTTTGTGTTTGGCATGCATAAATTTGTAATTTTTATGTAGTTATTTTGTCTATCATTTTTTAAATGACTTCTGGGGTTTGAAATTTTCATACTTCTTTCTTGGTAATGTCAGAGTGTATTTGTTGTGATTAAATTTTTGATCCATGTGGAATACATTTTGATATAAGAAGTAAACTTCCAATCCAGTCTTATTATTAAATGCCTGGTGAGTTGTTCCAACAAAATTTATTAAATAAATTATTTTTTTCTACCCATTTACACTGCCCACATTTATGATATACTAAACTCTTAGGTCCAATTTTGAATTCTGTTCCATTAATCTTCTTTTGATATGCCAGCATGAAACTCTATTTCTATAGCTTTTAAACTATAGTTGTGTGGTAAACTTAGTTCCTTACTGTTTTACTTTGTTCAAGATTTTTCTGGCTACTTTTGCCTTATTATATTTCTATATAGAATCTAAAATAATCTTTCCTAGTTGTCCTAAAATAAATAAGCTGGTAACTTTATTGTAATCACATTAAATTTATAGATTAACTTAAGGAGAGTAACATTTTTAGAATTGCACCTTCCTATCCAATAATAATATTTGTCTCACCATGTATCCTAGTTTTCCTTTATCTCCCTTATTATAGTTTAAATTTTTTCCTGAACTGTTTCTAAGTTTATTTATGGTATTTTATTTATTTTGTTGCTAAAACTAAATATTTTTGTTGTGAAAATAGCAATTTCAAATAGAATATTTATTACATTATATTTTCTAACTTGTTTATATGCAGGAAAGTTATTGTTGTGTGTATTAATTTTGAAAATTGCCATCTTTTGTTTCTAATATTTAAATTATCATATATGTTCCAATTATACAGTTATATTATCCTGTATTAATATAATTATATCTCCTCATTTCCAGTTTTTATATCTTATATTCCTTTTTTGTACTAAATGCATTGACTGGTAAAGTAAAAAAATATTTAATAATGTTGCCTTTATCTTATTCTTCATTTTAATGGGAATAGTTTTACCGTTATCTCATTAAGCAAATTTTTGACTTCTGGTTTAAAATAAATTTTTTTGATTCTGGTAAAGAGTTACCCATTTATTCTTATATTATTAAGAAAACTTTATCAGAAATAATTACTAAACTTTATTAAATGACTTTTTAGCATCTATGGGGTGGAAGGATTATGATGTTCTCTTTGACCTATTATTTTGGTGAGTGATGTTAGCTTCTTTAATATTGAACCAGATTTATAGTATTGAAATAAAGTGCAGTTAGTCATTGTAAATAATTTTTAGTAGGTTGCTGAATTCTGTCTTCTTATTTTATGCAGGATTTTTGCTTTCATATTCATAAATAAGATAGATTTTTAAAATTTTATAACTTGTGTATGTTTTTCAGGTTTTGGTATAAATTTTATTTAGAATTCTTTGCTTCAGAACAGCTTCAATAATGCTTTCATTAATGTTCTTTTTCATTTTGAGAGAAGTCTTCTAAAACTGTGCATATTTTGTTACTGTTTTAGAGAGACCGAGAATATTGTTATTATAAAACTTCTCAGTTTCTTCTTTGTTAGGTCTGTTTACGTCTCCTGTGTATTCCAGGGACAGTTTGGTTATTTATTTTCCTAGAAAAATAATGCTTTTCATGCAGGATTTTAAAATTCATTTCATAAATTTAAGATATTCTCCTATAATTGCTGTAATTTCCTTTAAAGATAGATTTTTTCTTCTTTGTTCTAATATTTCATGTTTTTGCATTAGTTTTCTCCTGTGAATATGTTGGTAGGCTTCATTTTGTTAATTGTTTCAAAGAATCAGTGCTTGAATTTATTTATTAGTCCTAGTCTTGTGCTGTATTCTAATAATTTATTAGTTTATGATTTTTTCATAAATCTAATTTATTTAGATTTATTCTTTATTTAACCTCTCACTCTGTATTAACTTCTTACTCCCCAGTATTTTATTAAGAATATTTTCAAATATGCAGAGAAGTTGAAAGGATTATACAGGAACCCATAAGGCCATCAACTAGATTTTTACAATCAATAATTTACTATATTGCTTTATCACATATGTAGTCATCTATCCATCCCTCTCTTTATCCATCAAGTACTTTTAGTTTTTTATTCATTTAAAATTAAGTTGCAGATATCCTTACATTTCACCTCTAAATACTTTAGCATGTATATTATTACCTAGTGTTCCTTTTTAGTTTTGAGGTACATTTTACAAAATATCAAATGCACAAATCTAATTGTATCAACGAATTTTAACAAATTTAACAAATGCATACATTTGGGTAAGCTAAACCCCTGCCACAGTATAGAACATTACTGTTACAATTACTTTTTGAAAAATTGCTTAGGTATAAATCTAACAAAACATATATAAGACTTGCATTCTTAAAACTACACAATGTTGATGAAATTAATAAAAGACGATCTAAATAAATCAAGAAATATACCACGTTCATGGGTAGGACTCAGCTCAATCTAGTAAAGATGTCACCTCTCCCCAGTTGACATACAGGTTTAAGAAATTCCTATCAAGATTTCTTTTTGTAGATATAGACAGAATTATTCTAAAATTTATATGGAAAGGCTAAAGAGCTAGAATAACTTTTTAAAAAAGCAATTTAAAGAAGAAGCATAAAATGGTATAAAGTAGCCTCTTACCTCAAGCTTTTATACAGCTACCGCAGTCAAAACTATGTTATATTAGATCAGTAGAAGAGAATAGAGAACTCAGAAGTAGAACCACACAAATATTCCCAAATGGTTTTTGACGAAAGTGAAAAGCACTTTAATGGAGGAAAGTTTGCATTTTCAACAAATATTGCTGGAGAAATTGGATATCCATGGGAAGAAAAGAAAGATACAAGGGAAAACTTCAACCTAAGTCTAACATCTTATACAAAAATTCATTCAAAATAAATTATAGATTTAAATGTAACACATGCCAGTATAAAACTTTTTTAAAACAGAAGAAAATCTTTATGATCTGGAGCTAGACAAAGAGTCTTAGAATTGACATCAAAAACATGATTAATAAAAAATTGATAAATTAGATTTCAAATTTAAAGCTCTTATTTTGCAAAAGACCCCATTAAGCAGATGAAAATATAATGAAGAGGAAGAAAAACAAGGAGCAACATGCTTATGCTAGCTGATTCTCTCTTTCTATTAAAAAAAAAAAAAAAAAAAAAAAAAGCTTTCCCAGAAATTCCACCAGATGTCATCTTTTTACATCTCATTGACTAGAATTATATTACATGGCTACTCCTGGCTGCAGGCAAGCCTGAAAACTTAAAGTTTTTGTTTTGAGACGGAGGCTCACTCTGTCATCAGGCTGGAATGCAGTGGCCCTATCTTGGCTCACTGCAACCTCTGCCTCCTGGTTCAAGTGATTCTCCTGTCCCAGCCTCCTGAATAACTGGGACTACAGGCAGGCACCACCACACCCAGCTAATTTTTGTATTTTAAGTAGAGACAGGGTTTCACCATGTTGGCCAGGATGGTCTCGATCTCTTGACCTTGTGATCTGCCCACCTCGGCCACCTAAAGCGATGGGATTACAGGTGTGAGCCACCACAACTTAAGGTTTTTTAATGGGGGTATACTGCTGCCCTGATAAAGTCAGGTTTTGGTAAGTAAGGAAGAAAGTTAGAATGAAAATTTGGAAGGACAACTAGCAGTGTATAGAAAAACTAGCAGTAGAAATTTGGAGGACAACTGGCTGAGTGCAGGGCCTTATACTCCTAAATATTCTTTTGTTCACGTAACAGTGAACTGACTTGAACTACTTAAATCTGCATATAGAAATGGCTTACCCTGGCAGTTACTTAACAAAGTCACTTACTCTGTCTTGTGGAAAATAGTCATCTTTTATATCTGCCACATAAGACAAAATAAAGTGGCCCCTCAGCACAACTTTGGAAGTTCTGTGAAATCTTTTGGAGGAATACTTAGACTTGGATACCATTAAAAAGAAGTTATGTAAAATTTTGTGGCATGTGATTTAAGTGCAGAACAAACTGTCTGCTGTAGTTGCAAACACTTTTAAAGGCTTCAATATTACCAACTTGTGATGATGTATGTAACTGTCCTGAGAGTCCTGTGCTAGAAAACTAAGAGGAAGTAATTATCAAATTAGATGAGAACCAGATACAGATTAAAAAGGAACTTCAATGAATTAAATAACTATGATATAATGGACACATGACTGGCTAAGACACAAAGTACTGAAACTGACTCCAGAGGAAATAGAACACCTAAATAGACATATAACAAGTAAAGGGATTTAATTAATAATAGGAAATCTACTACAGAGAGTAGCTTAAACCAAAATAGCTTAACTGCTGAATTCTATGAAACATTTAATGTTTAGAACATTCTACCAAAGAATTTCTAATTCTTCAAAAATTCTTCCAATAATAGAAGGGGAAGGAACACATCCCCATTCATCCTCTGAGGCCAGTATTACTCTGTTAACAAAACCACACAAAGACATCACAAGAAAACTACAGACCAATATATATTATGAATATAGATGTAAAATTCATCAGCAAAATACTAGCAAACTAAATCCAGCAACAAATAAAAAGAATATATGTCATGAAGAAGTGGAATCTATCCAGACATGTTGTTTGTTCCCTGTGCCCAAAAATCAATGTGATAGAGCATGTCAGTAGAATTAAAAAAAAAAAAAAAAAAAAAAAAAAAAAAAAAAAAAAAAAAAAAAAAAAAAAAAAAAAAAGATCTTTTCAATAAACATAGAAAAGGGATTTTTAAACAATCCTACACCTTTTCATGACAAAAGCACTCACCAAATTAGGAAGAGAAAGGAATGTCCTCAATGAAAGACATCTATGAAAATCCCACAGCTAATATTTACTTAATGGTGAAAATACTAGATGCTTTTCCCATAAGGTCAAGAACAAGACAAAGATATCCACTTTTCCACTTCTATACGACATTGTAATGATGGTTCTAGCCAGGGTAATTAGACAAGAAAAAGAAGTTTCGAAAATCCAGATTGGAAAGAAGGACATAAAACTATGTTTGCCAATGAAATAATCTTGGACATAGAAAATCCTAAGGAATCCACTGAAAAAAAACTTTTAGAACTAATATATGAGTTCAGCAAGGTTGCAGAATACAAGATTAATATATAAAAATCAATTGTATTTCTATGCACTTATAATAAACAATCCTAAATGAACTTATGAAAAGTATCCTGTTTAAAGAATAAAATATGAAGGTAAAGAGTGAAAAACATACCTGAAAACTACAAAACATTACTGAAAGAAAGTAAAGATCTAAGTAAATAGACATCTCATGTTTATGGATCAAAAGACTTACTGTTATTATGATGACAGTCCTCCCCAATTGAATCTACAGATTCAATGCAATTTCCATTAGAATACCAGTGGGTGGCTTTGTAGAAATTGACAGGCTGATCTTAAAATTGTTATAGAAACTCAAGGGAACCAGAATGGCCAAAAANATAAGAAAAAAAAAATATAAAAAAGAACAAATTTGAGAACTCACACTTTCTGATTTAAAAACTTATTACAAACAGTAATTTAGACAGTGTGGCACTATCATGAGATTAGACAGGTAGACCAGTGAATAAAACTGGAAGTCCAGAAATAAACCCATGTGTCTTTGGTTAACTGATTTTTGACAAGGATGGCAAGACTTTTCAATAGGAAGAGCACTGTCTTTTCAACAAATGGTGCCAAGACAACTGGATAGATAACTGCATTCAAAATAAAGAAGTTTGTCCCTTATCGCACACCATATACAAAAATTGATTCAAAATGGATCAAGATCTAACTAACAGCCCAAACTATAAAACACTTACAAGGAAACGTAGAGGCAAAGCTTCATGACTTTGGATTTGGCAATGGATTCTTGGCAATGGATTCTTTGTGCTTCTTATAATTCCAGAAGCACAAGCAACAACCGGAACAAAAATGGATGAATTGAACTTTATCAAAATTGAAACTTCTGTGTTTCAACAGAAACTATCAAGAAAATTAAAATAAAACCCATAGAATGAGAGAAATACTTGAAAAAAGTATTTGACAAAGTACTTCTATCTAGACTATATAAATAACTCTTACAACTCAATAATAAAAAGACAACTAGATTTTAAAGTGTGCAAAGGATATAAATAAACATTTTTCCAAAGTAGATGAACAAATGGCCAGTAAACACATGAAAATATGTTCAACGTCTTTAGTCACAGGAAAATGCAAATTAATACCACAATAAGATATCTCTTTACACCCACTAGGACGACTAGAATCAAAAAGTCAGATAACAAGGGCTCACAAGCATGTGGAGAGACTGGAACCCTCATACACTGATGTTGGGAATGTAAAATTGTGCAGCTACTTTGGAAAACAGTTTGGCGTTTCTTTAGAAAGTTAAACATTGAGTTACTATTTGACCCAGCAGTTCCACTTGTAAGTATGTACCCAAGAGAAATGAAAACGTATATCCAAACAAAAACTTACGTGCAAATGTTAATGGCAGCATTATTCTTAGTAGCCAAATGGTGGAAACAACTCAAATGTTCATTAATGGATGAATGGAAAAACAAAATATCGTATTTCTACACAATATAATATTAATTGGCCATAAAAAGGAACGAGGTACTGATACATGCTACAACATGGATGAACTTTGAAAACATGCTGAGTGATAGAAGCCAAGCACAAAAGAACAAATAATGTGATTCCAATTATGTGAAATGTGTAGAACAGGCAACTATATAGATGGAAAACAGCACATATGCCTGCAACTCACTCAAGGTTAGTGTGGTAGTGTTGGGGTTTTTTGCACTTTTTTTTATTGTTGTTGTTCCCTTTCCCCAGATGCAATGGTTTTCTACTAATGTCCTGTTATAGATTCAGTATTTTGTTCTATAAAGGGAGATTCCTAGATGGGTCTGGGTGGAGTTTGACAGAGGCTGCTGTTCTCCCCAAGCCAGCACCACAAGAAGAACTTTCCGAGGATTCTCTCTGATCTTCCCTGTGAGTGCCTGGTAGCACCAGAGGAAAAGTTTGAAAGTAGTGCTAACCCCCCTACATCTTGTATCTGCAGCCCCAAGGGGCTTTAAAATAAGGTGTCTTCCAATCTATGAACACGCTATATCCCTCTATTTATTTAGGTCTTTTTAAACCTCTTAATAATGCTTTATAGTTTCTTTATAGAAATCTTATTTATCAGTTAGATTTATTCCTAGGCATGTGGTTTTTAAACTCATTTGAAACAGTTGCACACATACAGAAAAGTTGCAATAACAGTAAAAAAAAAAATTTCTTTTTCCCTGAAATATTTTCCATCCTCTCCAAATACTATCACACCCACACTTGGCTTTTAAATTTTTATTTTAAAATCTTTAGCTGTGCCTTCTTACCAGATTATATGAAGTCCAGCAGCATCTGGCTTCAATGGGCAACTACTGAGGACCAGTTTCACCTTTCAGGTTTCTGTCTTTTCACAGACTTTGGAGCACTTGGTTGCCCTGCAACCTCTTTTATGGTGGGTCGGAGAAAAGTCATTAATTTGCAGTTTGTCCAGTTTATTTTTTGTTTTAAGGGTGGGGATGACACTTTTCTTTTAAACTTTCTCTATCTCTTAGCTGAAATGGGAACTCTGACCTGTAATTTTCAAAAGTGTCAAAGTCTTGAAATATTACTTGAAGCCTAAGGAGTAAATATTAGAAATAAATCAGTATTAATGTCCTGATCTTGATGGTTGTATTATGGTTATTTATATAGGCAGATTTCCTTCATCGGAGGAAATAGGTAATAAGTATTTGGAGAGGATGGAAAGTATTTCAGGGAAAAAAGGTTTTTGTTTTTTTTTTTCTTACTGTTATTGCAACTTTTCTGTATGTGTGCAACTGTTTCAAATAAGTTTAAAAACCACATGCCTAGGAATAGATCTAACTGATAAACAAGATTTCTGTGAAGAAGCTATAAAGCATTATTGAGAGAGATTTTAAAAGACCTAAATAAATAGAGGGATATCGCGTGTTCATAGATTGGAAGACTCATTATTTTAAAGACATCAGTTATCTCCAAACTGTTCTACATATTCCATGTGATACCAATCAAAATCCCAATTGTTATTTTTTATAGAAATTGACAAGGTACTTTTAAAATGCATATGGAAATGCCAACAACCTCTTAAAGGACAAAACAATTGTAAGACCAACTTTACTAGCTCTTAAACCTTAATAAAGTTATAGTAATATATGGCACTGCTGAAAGGAAACAAGAGGAATGGAATGTAATAGAGAGCTTAGGAACAGACCTACACATATATGGTCATTATGACAAAGGTGGAACTGCAAGAGAAAGTTAAAGATGGTCTTTTCAGTAAATAATATTGGAATAGTTGGATTTCCATATGGAAAAGGTGAAATCTCACCCCAACCCTATACACAAAAGTCAATTTCAAGTGGGTTATGGATATAAAAATGAAAGGCGAAACAATAAAACTTCTAGAAAATACAAGAAAATATCTTCATAATATTAAAATCTGGAAAGACTTAAACAGAACATAAAGATAAAGACTGATAAATTTGACTACTGTAAAATTTAAAATCTCAGTACATCAGAAAAAAAAAGGCAAACAATAGATTGGGAGATTATATTAATATTTGCAATGCATAACTGACAAATAGGTCAGTTCTGGAATATACAAAGCATTTCTGAACGTAATAAGAAAAGACAACTCAGTAGGAAAATGGGCAAGAGATTTGAATAGGCACTTTATAAAAATTGATAATCACGTGGCCAATAAACATATGAGATGATAATCAACCTTATCATGAATTGGTATCTTATTGTGATTTTAATTTGCAATTTCTTGACTGTTAATTAGGCTGAGTACTGTTTCACAGACACCTTGTAAGGTTATATTTATATACTAAGTAATGGTGAGAATATGGAGCAACTAGAAGAACTTTTGTGATCTGCTTGTGGGTGTGTAAATTGGTGTAATCATTTGGATGATAGCTTGGCAATTTACTGAAATTGGATATATACATGCACTGCAACCTAAAATTTTTATTCCCAGTTGTATAACCAAAATTGATGTGAGCAGAGGTGCTCCAAGCAACATGTATAAAGCTGTTCATAGCACCATTGTTGTTAATAGCTCCAAACTGAAACAGCCCAAATGTCTATTATAAATAGAAATGGATAAATTGCAGTATTTTTGTACAAGACTATATATCGATGAAATAAGCAAATTACAGCAATATGCCACTAAGTGGATTGATTTCATAAATACACATGAAAAACAGCACAGAATTCCATATACTGTGTGATTTAATTTATGTAAAGTTCAAAAATAGGCAAAGCAAAGCAATAGTTTTATTTACACTTCTGTAGATAAAAACTATTATACACATGCATATGTATGAATATTTAGGTGGTAAAATTATAAAGGAGAGTAAAGAAATGATTGCATTATAATAAGGCTAATGGCTACTTTTCAAAGGGAGAGAGAGGCTGGTGATGGGAAAGGGGCATGAGTGGAGTACCTGAGGTGCTCACAATGTAATATTTCTTGGCCTATGTGGTATTTGCTTCGTGATAAATCAGTAAGCTGTGGTTCTTTGTTTTTGCACTTTTCATAAGTGTAAATTCCTAATAAACATTTAAACATTGCTTGTTTCTGGCCACGTGAAATATGGATAGAAGTATGTTTTGCTAATTTTTTTTTTTTGAGATGGAGTCTTGCTCTGTTGCCCATGCTGGAGTGCAGTGGCGCAATCTCAGCTCACTGCAGCCTCTGCACCATCCCCGTCACCCCAGTTCCAGCAATTCTCCTGCCTCAGCCTCCTGGGTAGCAGGAATAAAAGGTGCATGCCACCACGCGCGGCTAATTTTTGTATTTTTAGTAGAAACAGGGTTTCACCATGTTGACCAGGCTTGTCTCGAACTCCTGACCAGGTGGTCTGCTCACCTTGGACTCCCAAAGTGTTGAGATTACAGGCATGAGCCACTGCACCTGGCCAGTAGATTTAATGGGCACAAACAATTGACAAAAATATAAATACATCAGAGGAACAGAATAAAACGTCCAGACATAAACCAACATATTTATGACCAAATTATCTTTGACAAAGGCACCAAAGAAATCCAGTGAGGATAAGGAAAGTCTTTTCAATAACTGGTGTTGTAACAACTTAGTATACATGTAGAAAAAAAATCCCTGATGTCTACCTCACTAGTACACAAAAATTAATTCAAGACAGATTATAGACCTGAACATATAAAGCTACATATAACCTAACATTCTAAAGTTCCTAGAAGAAAACATAGACAATATCTTTGTAGTCATAGATAAGGCAACAACTCCTTGGAGAGGAACCAGACAGAGAAAAGAAACAATGAAAAATTAATAAAGTTGACTTCATGAAAATTTAAAATTTCTCATTAAGATACAGTTAAAAATGAAAAGGCAAGCCACAGCCTATAAAAAAATTCCCAACACATGTATGACAAAAGACTTGTATGCAGAACTATATGAAGAATTCCTACAAACCAATAATGAAAACCTAATTTTAAAATGGACAAAAGACTTAAACAGACATTTCTCAAAGAAAGACATATAATAATCAATCAACATATTAAAACAAATTTTCAACATGGGAAATGAAACTTTGAACCACAACAAGATACCACTTGACATCTACCAGGATGGCAAAAAATTTAAAAGACTGGCAACCAAATATTAGAATGTAGAGCAACTGGGACTCTAATACATTGTTGGTGGGAATGTAAAATTGTATTCTCACTTTGTAAAAAGGTTCGACAGTTTTGTTTCCTAGCAAAGGAAAATCTACATGTATTACCTGACCAGCAGTTTATCTCTTAGGTAAATAAAGACATAACTATTACATAACATCCACTAATAGTCAAATTGTGGCAATCCATATTAGAGAACACTATACAGATGTTAAAAAATTATAAAGATGTATGTATATTTAACATGTCTAAGATACTTAGTGAAGTGGGGTGGGAAAAACAAATTGGTGATCAGTATATATAGAATGATGCTGTATACATGAAGAAGACATTGTGATTGACTCATTGTGGTTGATTCCATCTCAGTTGATTAAATCAGTTAGTATAAGATATTCTTCCACTGGCAGCCATGTGGTTTACATTTTATAATGGTGAGCCTTAGGATGAGGATGACAAAGTGGAGAGACATAAAGAAACTGAGCTCTGGATGGCCACTGAGTCACTGATTATACCATCCCTTGAATGCACTCTACTTCTGGCTTTCTAGATGTGTGAAATAACATATTTTTTTCCTAGCATATTCCAAAAGCATCTGAATTGGGTGGTTGAAAGTGAGAAAGCCTAAAAAGGTAAAAACCAAAATGTTGATATTTATCTCTGCATAATGAGATTGTGGATTTGTTTTCTTTTTCCTTAAGCTATACTTTTAACTTTTATACAATAAACAAGTCTGATAAAAATAATTACTCATAAAAAGCATTCCAGATTAAACACCTTTTATTCAGAACCTGTATTATTTCTGGGATTTTCTATGACTCCTGGATACGTATCCCTTTTATAAGATCATTTACATATGCCATATCTCAGTGATCAAAAAGTGGGATCAACCAAAGATAAATTAGAGAACAGATAACAAGAAGTCTCACAGTAGCCAAGTAGAAAAAGAGATATACAAAATGGAATATACTTACCACCTATTTAGGCTTTTAAATCAGTGCTGTAAATGGTTGAATCAGTCCTCGAGCTGTGAATTGTTAAGTTTTTCTTCCATAAAAGAATGACAGATATAATACAAATAAATGTATTCCACGGATTTTGACTGACCATCATGAAGACATTTTCTAAATACGCATTTATTGATTTTCTGAGAAACCAGTATTTTGTTATCAAGGACAGTATTATTTACAGATGTGGAACTCAAACTAATCAAATAAAGGAGGGTTGAGAGGATGAAGAATACCACACAAACAGAAAGCTTTAAAACAAAATATTTGCCATTCTTAACAAAAGCATAAAAATTAACAGCTCTAGGACTGACTCAGCCATTTGCAGTACTGATTTAAAAGCCTGAACAGATAAAATATATATATTTTATATATTTTATATATATATATTTATATATATATACATATTTGCTATTCTAAACTTATTTTTGTACAGGGGTTACATCTAAAATATAAGCTATTTTTGGACATGTAGGCCTGTCTGCTATACTGGTGGTTAGGACCTGAAGGAGTTTTCTTTTGCATACAAGTTTATTATTTTTTTCTTTTTCTTTAAAAGAAAATGAAGTATATGGTATAGGGCTGAAGTGGTGTTGCCTCAGCCAGGCCTAAGGCCTATGGAGAAAGAAGCTGAAGGCCAAAGCAAAAATCTTCCCAAGGTGATCCATGAGACATAATGGCACAAACAGCACGGATTTGGTGCTCATATGACATGATAACTGCTAAGTGCAGTCTCCATCTGGGAACATGACTGACTAGAGGAGGACTCAAAAGAATGCCGTATTGTTTTCACAGCTCAACAGTTTGCAGCTTTGTGAGAACTGGGAAACACATTATTTGTTATGCACAGACATCTGAGTTCTCTTGGGACAGTGATAACTACCACTTTCAAGTAGTTTTTTGAACAGCAGACATCAACAAGGATAGGAGGTTGTGATAATGGAAAGATGAATATGGAATTTTCCAGGCTACTTGCCATAAAGACAGCTGCAAAATCTATCACTGAATAACAGTCAAGAAGTACCTATATCAGTAATACATGTTGATGTTTAAGTCCATTACAGATTAAATTGCTTACTATAGAATACTCAGAAAATCTTGAAATGCTTTGTTTCAAGCCAAAGTCTTCTACTTCAACAACCCTAGCTCTAGAGTAGCTTTTTTGCAATGATATTGCCCAACATAAGGCATTTTATGCAGTAGACGTATATTACGTTATTTACATTTAAGGAATATGTGGATGAGAACTTTGCATTGTTCAACCATCCATCCATTCATCTCTTCATATGTACATTGATCTGTCTGTCCATCTAATCTATAGACATTTAACTGAATGCTCACCCTGTTTCAAATACAATGTAAAGAACAATTTTAGTGGAACAGTGGATATGGGTATCAGAAATGGGTTACATCTGATTCTCAAAATACGGCCAGCCCTCAGTAAGGATACTCTGATATGCTGTAAACTTGATCCTTATATACAAGTTATAATGATAGGGTCTCATGGTTCTTTACCAGAAGGACTAGTTATGAATGCATAAAGAGCATAAGCAGAAATTAATAAAATCTCTAACTATTTTCTTAACTGAGAAGTCTAGATTTTGTGCAACTTTTGAAAATCAGCATACACAAAGGCAAATAGCTGAAATTCCTAATGTTCTCAGAATGGGAGCTATTTTATCAGTGCATTAATTTTTGCTTAAGTTGGTTAAGGCTTTCAACTAATGAGAAGATTTTAAATAAAACATTTAAAATTTTAATTATAATTTGCTTATCTTTATTATGAATTTATTTGGTTGTATGTGATTCATTTAACTCTACAATACAGTGATACAAATTTGCATCAATATGGTAGACTGTTTTTCTTCTGTAGCTAGATTTGTCCTCTATTGGTTATGCCAAATACACTTCTGTTGTTAAAGCTGATGTACACATAGTCTCCAAGGTGTTTGTCCGGTAACACTTGTCACTAAATTCTTGCTCCATTAAAAAAATACAAATAACTAGGGTAGTTAGGCTGTGAAGTCATTTTTCCCCCATCAAATAGCTCATGGTCACAAAGACCAGAGAGTAGTGCAGATGACATTTAAGAAATTTGATCCTAAAAAGAGGAAAGCTGGTAGCTAAAGGAGAAGTGGCAGGGGTGGGGGGACATCTAAGAGTATCTTTCTTTTTGGAAGATAAGCCTGAGCATGTTTATAAGATTCATCTTGACAGCCATTATCAAGCAAAGAGGCTGAAGGGAAAGGAAGAATAAAAGGTAGAGTAAGAGTCCCACAGGTAGAATAGAATGATATCAGGGGCTCAGGAGAAAGAGAATTGTGTTATAAAATAAGTATAAAATCAATAATGAACAAAAAACCATCATGAAACTATTCAATATACTAATGCAGAAGAAGGTATGAATGAAATGTCATAAGGTGTATTATAGTGTGATAATGTTATTACATCCAATGAATGCTTAGTAAAATCTTAGCCCATACAAAACACTACATTTTAGCCTAGATCTATCAACGAATAATTTGAAAATATGCAATTAAATGTTCTTCATTTATTTTGAAGCAAATAATGTTTCACTTTTTTTTTTTTCCAGATTGGACTCCTTCTTGTCCTGAGGCAGTATATATCCCGACAGGCTTAGAGACGGAACCGCTTTATCCAGAATCGAAGGAAGATACTGTGGTTTATCTAGCTGAAGATGGTGGGCACATAATGACATATGTTGATGTAAAATATAATTTGGTCCTTAGGTTAATCTCGAGTTATATTTGTTTTGCTGCTTATAGCAGAAATGTCAGATTACCAGTCCCCAAACATAAAGATGCTTGGCTACATATTGATCTAAGTGTTGATTTAGTGCCAGTTAGATTTTTAAAGGTGTATTGCAGTTTATGCAAAATTACTTTAAAATTAAACATCATGTTGGCCATTAGAATGAAGAGTTATATTTAAAATGATTTTGCTTCATATCAATTTTGAAAGATAAACCCAGTGAAGTGCTTTGCAATTATTGTTCCCTCTCCATGTACTGCTCACATTAATGCATTTTTTCAGATGTTTTTCTTTTAATTTCCTGACTCTGATGCATTTCTTGGTGTTTTAATCTTTAAGAGAGAAAGAATTACCCCACTTTGCAAAAAATATCTAAGATTATATCTCAGGAAAGTGTTCTTAACCCTCAAGATTCATATTTTTAACTTTGAAAACTATTGATGCAAAACATTTTGTTTGCTTTCATGATGATAGAGTATGCTAATAATCAAACATAGAAGTCTCAGAGTATATTCTCAACTATACTGCTCCTGAAGCACCAGCTTAAGGAAGTATAGACTTTGCACAATTTCACTGTCACAATTTAATATCTTAGAGTATTTTCATATATTAAAAATAACTTCCAGGGAGGGTTTGTATTTTATTTAAGGGGCTAGCAAGACAAAGGGAAATTCACAGAGACTGCTTCCTATACAGTAAGCAATTTCTAGAAACCATACACTCACAAACAACTCACAAAAAATACACTCACAATATTTTTAAACAAGTGGAGTGAGAGGAGTACCTCTGATTTTTCTAATTTGATTGTAAATATTTATATGGCGAACATGCCTCAGAACTGCCATAAGTAACTGAAATGAGATCTGATTTTAAACACTAATTGAGATGAATCAGTCAGGGTCTTTTCAGGAATTACCATACTCAGAGTAATCTAAGAAAGTTTAATGAAATTTAATTTAATGAATTTTAAAAGGGTAGACAGAGATAATGGAGATTAACAAGGGATGGTGAAGCAACATAGGACTATCAACAGAGCAGATAGGTCTCCTAGGCCTGAAAGGGTGACAAGGAAGAATGGTTTCCACACCTGTAGAATCCTTCAGGTATAGGAGAGAGCAGCCTTGAAACAATTGTGGCTCACAGTCAAGAAACAGACAACTGCCAACCCGTGGCACCGAAGGGAAAACGCTAGGGGGATAAATAACCCAGTTTCACTCTCCTTCCAACTTCCCATGTTCTACCAATGCCTCCTATTGTCCACAGCCAAAGGGCAAGGGAACTCTGAGGCAATCAATACAGATCGTCCTCTTTGGAAATGTGTAATGTGGAGAAGAGTAGAGGATGGATCTGTAGGTAGAAACAGAGAACACACATTGCAGTCAATCCCACTTAATCTTATTTTTATGCCATACTTGGGAGCTGTGAAGATCTACCTGTCCATGGGTTGAAAGGAAAGCTATAGAACCAAGGCTTGAGGATAAAAGAACATCTGACTTACTTGATTTTCATCGAACATGTGAAAGATTAATCACAAATACTTACCTTTTTCCATTTTTACAAATGACAAAAAAGAGTAGAAAAGACAAATTCCAGTAGGTAAGATACAATTTAAATGTCAGTGAAAATTAAATGTTAATATAAAGTTAAAACCTAGGACAGGATACTGAAGAATGTGGCATACTATGAGACATGATTCATTTTTACTTTGGATAAATTGAAGTAAAATGCAAACAGAGTGAAATGTATAGAACATACGTACACAATTTGGTGAGTTTTGAAAAATATATCATCTATATAACCAACACTTCTATCAAGATGTGGAACACTTCCATCACCCCAGAAAGTTCCCATCTGTCTCCTGTCGGTCCCCAGCTCCAGCCCCAGGCAAACACTGGTCTGATTTCTGTCACCATAGATTAGTTTTGCCTGATTTTTAGCTTCATATAAATGCAGTAATACATACAGTAAGTACATTATTGTGTCTGAATTATTTGACTTAGAATTGTTTTCAGATTTTTTTTTTTTTTTGAGTCTCACTCCATCACCAGGTGCCAGCAGGCTGGAGTGCAGTGGCGTGACCTCAGCTCACTGCAACCTCCGCCTCCCGGGTTCAAGCAATTCTCCTGCCTCAGCCTCCTGAGTAGCTGGGACTACAGGTGCGCGCCACCACGCCCAGCTAATTTTTTTGTATTTTCAGTAGAGATGGGGTTTCACCATGTTGGCCAGGATGGTTTCGATCTCTTGACCTCATGATTCGCCTGCCTCGGCCTCCCAAAGTGCTGGGATTACAGGGGTGAGTCACTGCGCCCGGTCCTGTTTTCAGATTTATACATGTTAGCAGATTCCTTTATATTGCCAAATAGTACTCCATCATATGACTATACCACAATTTGTCTTTTTATGATTGATATGTAGTCCAGATATAAACCCTGTATCAGATATATATGATATAGTGAAATCTTCACTTTCGTCTGTGGAAATCCTTTTCATTTTCATAACAATGTCTTTTGATGAGTAGAACTTTTAAACTTTTGTGAAGTCAATTACCAATTGTTTTTCTTTCAAATTTAGTGCATTTTACATCCTTCCCACCTATAAACTTTGCTTTTCCCAAGATCACCTATTGTTTTCAAGAAATTTTATTCTTTTCACTTTTTTATCTTTGTCTTTGATTCATCTAGAATCATATTTTATGAATGAAAACCATGTGGCATAATGGTCAAGGTTCATTTTTTGCCACTTTTTAACAAAATTGATTCATCGCCAGCTATTGAAGAGTATCCTGTCACCTATTGAATTGCCTAGCCACCTTTATTAAATGTCAGTTAACAATATATATGTAGGTCTATTTCTAGACACTTCATTCTGTTCCTTTGATGTATTGATACTTAGGCAAGTACCACCTTATTGATATTGTAGCTTTATCCATGGCAATCTACTTTGATATAAAAATAAGCTATTCGGTCCTTCTTTTTGTAGTATTTGTATAGTGTGTATATATTTTCCATCATTTTACTTTCAACCTATGTTTTATATTTAATATTTTTTAATTGTGGGAGATATACAGCATATCATTGGGATTTGCTTTTTTTTTAAGTTCTGGGATACATGTGCAGAACCTGCAGATTTGTTGCATAGGTATCTATGTGCCATGGTGGTTTGCTGGACCTATCACCTAGCTTTTAAGGCCCATATGCATTACCTGTTTGTCCTGATGCTCTCCCTCCCCTCGCCCTGGCTCTGTCAGGCCGTGGTGTTGTTGTTCCTCTCCCTGTGTCCATGTGTTCTCACTGTTCAGCTCCCACTTATGAGTGAGAACATGCAGCGTCTGGTTTTCTGTTCCTGTGTTAGTCTGCTGAGGACGATGGTGTCCAGCTTCATCCATGTCCCTGCAAAGGACATGATCTCATTTCTTTTTGTGGCTGCATAGTATTCCATGGTGTATTTGTACCACATTTTATTTATCCGGTCTATCACTGATGAGCATTTGGGTTGGTTCCATGTCTATGCCTTTGTGAATAGTGCTTCAATAAAAATACGTGTTTATGTATCTTTATAACAGAATGATATATATTCCTTTAAGTATATACCCAATAATTAGTTTGCTGGGTTAAATGGTATTTTTGGTTCTAGATCCTTGAGGAATGGTTGAACTAATTTACATTGGTTGAACTAATTTATATTCCCACCAACAATGTAAAAGCGTTTTTATTCTCTGCAGCTTCACCAGCATCTGTTGTTTCTTGACTTTTTTTATTTTTTGAGATGGAGTCTGCTCTGTTCCAAGCTGGAGTGCAGTGGTCCGATCTCAGCTCACTACATCCTCTGCCTCCTGGTTCAATTGATTCTCCTGCCTCAGCCTCCCAAGTAGCTGGGTTTATTGATTTTTAATAATTGCCATTCTGACTGGTATGAGATAGTATCTCATTGTGGTTTTGATTGATATTTCTTTAATGACCAGTGAGGAAGAGCTTTTTTTCATGTTTGTTGACCACATAAATGTGTTCTTTAGTGAAGTGTCTGTTCATATTCTTTGCCCACTTTTTGACTTTTTTTTCTTGTATATTTAAGTTCTTGTAAATTCTGGATATTAGACCTTTGTCAGATGGGTAGATTGCAGAAATTTTCTCCCATTCTGTAGGTTGTCTGTTTGCTCTGATGATAGTTTCTTTTGCTATGCAGAGCTCTTTAGTTTAATTAGATATGATTCGTCAATTTTGGCTTTTGTTACAATTGCTTTTGGTGATTTCATTATAAAATCTTTCCCCATGCCTGTGTACTGAATGCTATTGCCTAGGTTTTCTTTTAGAGTTTCTATGGTTGGATTTGCCTTTCATATAAACTGAAAATTTGTCTTTTAATTATTATGTTTAATATAATAATTATTATTATTTTGAGACAGAGTCTTGCTCTGTCACTCAGGCAAGAGTGCAGTGGCATGATCTCGGCTCACTGCAACCTCTGCCTCCCAGGTTCAACTGACTCTTCTTCCTCAGCCTCCTGAGTAGCTGGGATTACAGGCATGCCCCACCACCTCTGGCTAATTTTGTATTTTTAGTAGAGATGGGGATTCTCCATGTTGGTCAAGCTGGTTTCAAACTCCCAACCACAGGTGATCCACCTGCCTTGGCCTCCCAAAATGCTGGCGTGAGCCACCGTGCCCGGTCCATATATAATTATTAATGTTGGATTAATAGCTATTGTCTTACTAGCTTTGTTTTATTCCATCTGTTATTTCTTTTTTATTCTTTTTCTGCCTTCATTGACATTAACTTGAGTATATTTTATTGTTCCGTTTTATCTCCACTATCAGTTTATCAAGTATACCTATTTTTAAATTTTTCTTGTTTTTTTTTGTATATATCTTTTAGAATATTCTCTCTTCAAATAACGTTATGCCACTTCACATACAGTGTGAGCACCTTACAAAAGTATATTCTCAATTCCTTCTTCCCTTTCTTTATACTATGGTTTTCAAATGTTTTACTTTCTCACATGCTACAAAAACTCAGCGAAGGAGAAGACAAGATGGCTGACTGGAAACAGTCGGGAAGCACTGCTCCCACTGAGAGAGACCAAAATATCAAGTATATCAACATACTTTGAAAAGTTCCTCAGAGAGAAAGCACTGAAGGTTGATAGAGAGGTGATGCAGACACCAAGGCTGGAGAGGAACCTAGGAATCCTGCCGGGGGTTGCTGAATGCCAGGGCTAATTCCCACCCCTGAATGGTCCTAGGGAAGGGGCAAGTGAAGGGATGGTGGGGAAGCCTACTTTGGCTGCAGACTACTGGAATCCGAGCTACAAGAGAATCTATGACCCCCATAGATATTTGAACCGGCAGGGGCATCTGCCCAGAGAGTAGGCAGAGACAGAGATTTTGCCTGCATGGAGCTCGGGATTTTGCACATGGGCAGCTGAAGCAAGACGCAGCCATAGGCACCCATCTCCTAAGGCTCCCTATGTTCCTCTTAGTTACTGTAACCCCAGTTGACTACAAGGCCAGGAGAGAACAGGGCTGACAATCCTATCCTGTGGGACTGAGGCATATCCGTTCCTCCTGCCTGCTAGCCCCTCCCAAGGCCCTTGCCTGTCTGCTCCTGCAGGAGCATGTGCACAGCACAGCCTCCTCTGCCTAACATGGATGCTTTGCTGGTGGCCCCACCTGAATACTTCCCAGTGGCCTAGGAGCACTTCAGAACCCCCAGCACAGCCAGTGCTCCACCACAAGCATCCAGATAGAGGCACAGGCCAGTCACAATGTCCCAGTTCTTTGGCATGCAGCTTGTGAGTGCTGAGTGTAGATCTGTGGCCAGCACTTGAGAAGGAGGAGCCCCCATTAGAGAACACTGAGAGAGGTGAGACATGCAAGCTTATGGGCCAGCAGAGGATCAGGGCACGCCTCCCTCCACAGGACCATCTGGAAAGGTTGTGACATGCATGGGAGCCCTACAACCTGGAACACCTAACACAAAGAAAACCCCCACAGAAGTGGCACCAGTGATTGGAGGGGACTCCCGCAAGGCTCAGGAGTAGACCTCATGATGGCGGTCATCTCTCCACCTGCCTGCCACAGAGCGCTGCTTCAGATGTGCCTTGTAATACAAAAGAGCTCTATGGCTAACAGCCTCTCTGTTGGCAGTTACTCTTAAGTGCCATCTACTGGTTCGTAGCACAAATTACAATACCAAAAATATTGCCAATATACATTCACTACTTGTAAAACCCAGGGCAAAAATCTATCCACAAATAAATATCCCATAAAGAGCTTCGGCCCTCTGAAAACACCCAGAAATAAAGCCAATTGACTATACTCAAACCACAGTTAAAACAACGCCAGCCTTCTCAGATGAGAAAGAATCAGCATAAGAAAGAACTCAGGTAATTCAGAAAGTCTGAGTGTCCTTTTACCTCCAAATGAGCACACTAGCTCTCCGGCAATGGTTCTTAACCAGATTAAAATGACTGAAATGACAGACACAGGACTCAGAATATGGATGGCAAGGAAGCTCAGTGAGATTCAGGAGAAAACTGAAACCCAATCTAGGAATTCAGTAAAATGATCCAAGAGCTGAAAGATATAATAGCTATTTTAAGAAAAAAACAAACTGAACTGCTGGAATTGAAATATTCACTACAAGAATTACTTAACACAGTTAGAAGCATTAACATCAGAACAGACCAAGCTGAAGAAAGCTCTCAGAACCTGAAGACCAGTTGTTTGAATAAACTCAGACAAAAATGAAGAAAGAATTTTTTAATGATCAAAACCTCTGAGAAATATGGGATTATGTAAAGATTCTAAAACTTTTAACCCATTGGCATTCTTGAGAGAGAAGGAGAGAGAGTAAGCAACTTGGGAAATGTATTTTAGGATATAGTTTACAAAAATTTCCCCAATCTCACTAGGAAGGTTAACATGCAAATTCAAGAAATATAGAGTATCCTTACAAGGTACACTACAAGATGATCATCCCCAAAGTACATAGAGAATCACCAAAGTCAACATGAAATAAAAAATCTTAAAGGCAGCTAGAGTCACTTACAAAGTGAACACCATCGGGCCAGCAGTGAACCTTTCAGCAGAAACTTTACAAGCCAGAAGGGGGCCTATTTTCCATATCCCTAAAGAAGAATTCTAATCAAGAATTTCATATCCCATCAAACTAAGCTTCCATAAGTGGAGGAGAAATAAAATCCTTCTCAAACAAGTAAGTACTAAGGGAATTTGTTATCACCAGATCAGCCGTACAAGATGATGTGGAAATGAAAGAACAATACCTGCTACCACAAAAACATGCTTAACCATATAATCCGCTGTAAAGCAACTACACCATCAAATCTACAGAGCAACCAGCTAATAACACAATTACAGGATTAAAATCTCACATATCAGTACTAACACTGAATGTAAATGGTTCGAACGCCCCACTTAAAAGGCATAGAACGGCAGACCAGATACAAAGACAAGAACCAACTATTTGCAGTCTTTAACAGACCCATCTCATATGTAATAAAAACAAGCTCAAAGTAAAGGGATGGAGAAAGATCTACCAGGCAAACAGAAAACAAAAAAGGCCAGGAATCACAATTTTTATATTACATAAAACAGACTTTCAATCAACAATAATCAGGAAAAAGAAGAGCATTACATAAACAGTTCAATTAAACAAGAAGTATTAACTATCCTAAATATATACAAACCCAACATTGGAGCATCCAGTTTCATAAAAGTTCTTGACCTATAAAAAGACTTAGACACACAGGAATAGTAGGAGAATTTAACACCCCAATGACAGTGTTAGATGATTGAGACAGAAAGCTAACAAAGAAATTCTAGACCTAAACTGGACACTTGATCAATTGGACCTAATAGAACACCCAACAACCACAGAATAGATATTCTTCTCATGTGCACATGGAACTTACTCTAAGATCAACCACATGCTTTGTCATAAAGACCCAATAAATTTTAAAAAATTGAAATAACACCAAGCACATTCTCACAGCACAGTGCAATACAAATATAAATAAATAACAAGACGACCTTTCAAAACTACTCAAATACATGAAAATTGAACAACTTGCTTCTTGCTGTTGAGTGAACAATGATATTAAGGAAAAATTTAAAAATTCTTTGAAATTCTTGAAAATAGAGGCATAGCTGACCAAGATCTTTGGGATGCAACTAAAGCAGTATCAAGGGGAAAGTTTATAGCACTAAATGTCTTCCTCAAGAAGTGAGAAAGATCTCAAATTAACAATCTAAAATTGCCCACAGAGGAACTAGAAACAAAAGAACAAACTAACCACAAAGCTATCAGGAGAAAAGAAATAACTAAAATCAGAGAAGAATGGAATGAAATTGAAACACAAAAGTGCATACAAAAGATCAATGAAACCAAGAGTTGGTTTTTTGAAAGAATACACGAGATTGATAGACTGTTAGCTAGATTAACAAAGAAAAAAAGAGAAGATCCAAATAAGCACAATCAGAAATGACAAAGATGATATTACTATGTATTTCACAGAAATATAAAACTTAACAGACCATAACAAGTTCCAAATTGAATTAGTAATTTTAAAAAACTACCAACCAAAAAAAAAAAAGCCCTGGACCAGATGGATTCATTGCCAAATTTTACCAAATTCTACCAGACACAAAAAGGAAGAAATGGTATGAATCCTACTGAAACTATTCCAAAAAGTCTAGGAGGAGGGGCTCTACCCTAACTCATTCTATGAAGCCATCATCAGCCTAATACCCAAATCTGGCAGAGACATATTGAAAAAGGAAAACTTTAGGCCAATATCCTTGATGAACATAGACACAAAAATCCTTAAGAAAATACTAGCAAACCAAATCCAGCAACACATCAAAAACTTAACCACAATTAAGTAGGCTTCATTTCTGGGATGCTAGGTTGGTTCAACATATACAAAACAATAAATGTGATTCACCACATAAAGAAAATTAAAAACAAAAACCATATGATCATCTCAATACATGCAGAAAAGTCTTTTGATAAAATTCAACATCCCTTAATGATAAAAACCCTCAACAAACTAAGACTTGAAGCAACATACCTCAAAATAATAAGAACCATGTATTACAAACTCATAGCCAACACCATGATGAATGGGCAAAAGCTGGAACTATTCTCCCTGAGAACTGGAATAAGACAAGGATGTCCACTGTCACCACTCCTATTCAACATAGTACTGGATCAAGTCAGATCAATCAGGCAACAGAAAGAAAGAAAAGGCATCCGAACAGGAAAAGAAGAAATCAAGCTATCTCTCTTCATAGACAACATGATTCTATACCTAGACAACTCTAACAACTCTGCCAAAATGCTCCTAGAACTGACAAATAAATCAGTAAAATTTCAGGATACAAAATCAGCAGCATTTCTATACACCAATAAGATTCAAGCTGAAAGCCAAATCAAGAACACAGTCTCATTTATAGTAGCCACAAATGAAATCTGAAATACCTAGGAATATGGCTAACCAAGAAGGTGAAAGCTCTCTATAAGGAGAACTACAAAACATTGCTGAAATAAATGAGAGATGACATAAATAATTGCAAAATCTACCATGCTCATGGATTAGAAGAGTCAATATCACTAAAATAGCCATACCGCCCAAAGCAATTTACAGAGTCAACATTGTTCCTGTCAAACTACCAATGTCATTTTTCACAGAATTAGAAAAAAATATTCTGAAGTTCATGTGAAACAAAAAAATAACCTGAAGAGCCAAAGCAATTCTTGGTGGGGTGGGGGGCGGGGGTAAGGGTTGAAAAATCAGAAGCATCACATCACCCAACATCAAATTATACTGTAAGTCTACAGTAACTAAACAGAATGATAGTGGTATAAAAACAGACATATAGAATAATGGAAGAGAATACAGAATCCAGAAATAAAACTATACCTACAACTACCTGATCTTCAATGAAGTCAACAAAAATGAACAATGGGGAAAGGACTCCCTATTCAATAAATGGTTCTAGGCTAATTGGCTAGCCATATGCATGAATGAAACTAGCTTTCACCATACACAAAAATAAACTCAAGATGGATTAAATACTTAAATATAAGACCTCTGTATTAGCCTGTTCCCATGCTGCCAATAAAGACACACCTGAGACTAGGTAATTTATAAAGGAAAGAGGTTTAATTGACTCACAGTTTAGGATGGCTGACGAGGCCTCAGGAAATTTATAATCATGGCAGAAGGCAAAGGGGAAGCAAGGCACTTTCTTCACAAGGTGGCAGAAGGAGAAGTGCTGAGCAAAGTGGGAAAAGCTCCTTATAAAACCATCGGATCTTATGAGAGCTCACTCACTATCATGAAAACAGCATGAGGGAAACCACCCCTATGATTCAATTACCTCCCTCCAGGTTACCCACCATGACACTTGGGGGTTATGGGGACTACAATTGAAGATGAGATTTGGACGGGGTCACAGCCAAACCATATTAACCTCGAACAATAAAATCCTGGAAGAAAACTAGGAGATACCCTTCTCTACATTAGCATTGGCAAATAATTTATGGCTAAGTCCCCAAAAACAACTGCAACAAAAACAAAAATTGACAAGTAGGTCTTAATTAAACTAAAGAGCTTCTGCACAGCAAAAAAAAAAAAAAAAAAAAAAAAAAAAAATCAACAAATGTTGGCAAGGCTGTGGAGAAAAGAGAATGCTTATACACTGGTGGTGGGAAAGTAAATTAGTTCTGCCATTGTCAAAAGCAGTTTAAAGATTTCTCAAATAACTTAGAACTATCATTCAACAATCCCACTATTGGGTATATACCCAAAGGAAAATAACTCATTCTGCAAAAAAGACACAAGCACACGTATGTTCACTGCAGCACTATTCACAATAGCAAAGACATGGAATCAACCTAGGTGCCTATCAGTGGTGGATTGGATAAAGACAATGTACATATACACCATGGAATACTATGCAGCCATAAATAAGAATGAAATGTCCTTTGCAGCAACATGGATGCAGCATGCAGCTGGAGGCCATTATCCTAAGCAAACTAACAAAGGAACATAAAACCAAGTACTGTATGCTCTCACTTATGAGTGGGAGCTAAATATTAAGTACACATAGACATAAAGATGGGTGCAAGAGACACTAGGGACTACTAGATGGAGAAGGGAGGAAGGGGGTATGGACAGAAACACTACCTATCAGATGCTATGCTCACTACCTTGGTGATGGGATCATCCATATCCCAAACCTCAGCATCACACAATATATCTATTTAGCAAACCTAAACTCATACCCCCTGAAGCTAAAATAGAAAAAGAGTGAAAAGAAGTAAACAAATCCTCCAAGAAATATGGGATTATGTGAAAAGACCTAATCTACATTTGATAGGTGTACCTGAATGTGATGGAGAGAATGAATCCAAGCTGGAAAGCACTCTTCAGGATATTATCCAGGAGAACTTCCCCAACCTAGAAAGGCAGGGCACGTTTCAAGTCCAGGAAATACAGCGAACACCACAAAGATATTCCTTAAGAAGAATGACCACAGGTACATAATTGTCAGATTAACCAGGGTTGAAATGAAAGAAAAAATTGCTAAGGGCAGCCAGAGAGAAAGGTCAGGTTACCCACAAAGGGAAGCCTATCAGACTCACAGGAGATCTCTCAGCAGAAACCCTACAAGCCAGAAGAGAGTGGGGGCCAATATTCAACATCCTTAAAGAAAAGAACTTTCAACCTAGAATTTCATACCCAACCAAATTAGGCTTCATAAACAAACAAGAAATAAAATCCTTTACTAACAAGCAATTGCTGATTTTGTCACCACCAGGTCTGCCTTAAAAGAGCTCCTCAAAGAAGCACTAAACAAGGAAAGGAACAACCAGTACCAGCCACTCCAAAAATGTACCAAATGGTAAAGACCATTGATAAAATGAAGAAAATGCTTCAACTAACAGGCAAAACATCCAGCTAGCATCAAAATGGCAGGATCAAATTCACACAAAACAATATTAGCCCTAAATGTAAATGGGCTAAATGCCCCAATCAAAGGACACAGACTGGCAAGTTGGATAAAAAGTCAAGACCCATTGGTGTGCCATATTTAGGAAACCCATCTCACTTGCAAGGACACACATAGGCTAAAATTAAAGGGATGGAGGAAGATTTACCAAGCAAATGGAGAGCAAAAAACAGCAGGAGTTGCAATCCTAGTCTCTGATAAAATGGACTTTAAACCAACAAAGATCAGAAGAGACAAAGAGGGCATTACATAATGGTAAAAGGATCACTGCAACAAGAAGAGCTAACAATCCTAAATATACACGCACCCAACACAGGAGCACCTAGATACATAAAGCAATTTCTTAATGACCTACAAAGAGACTTAGACTCCCACACAATAATAGTGGGAGACTTTAACACTCCACTGTCAATATTAGACACATCAATGAAACAGAAAATTAACAAAGATATCCAGGACTTGAACTCAGATCTGTACAAAGCAGACCTAACAGACATTTACAGAAATCTCCACCCCAAATCCACAGAATATACATTATTCTTAGCACTACATTGCATCTCCTCTAAAACTGACCACATAATTGGAAGTGAATCACTCCTCAGCAAATGCAAAACAATGGAAATCATAACAGTCTCCAAGACCACAGGGCAATCAAATTAGAATTAAGAAGCTAACTCAGAACTGCACAACTTCATGGAAACTGAACAACTGACTCCTGAATGTCCACTGGATAAACAATGAAGTGAAGGCAGAAAGAAAGATGTTCTTCGAAACCAATGAGAACGAAGACACAACATATCAGAATCTCTGGGACATATTTAAAGCAGTGTCTAGAGGGAAATTTATAGCAATGAATGCCCACATCAGAAGCGAGGAAAGATCTAAAATCAACACCGTATCATTAAAATTAAAAGAGCTGAAGGAGCAAGATCAAAAAAACTTAAAAGCTAGCAGAAGATAAGAAATAACTAAGATCAGAGCAGAACTGAAGGAGGTAGAGACATTTAAAACCCTGCAAAAAATTAATAAATCCAGGAGCTGGTTTTTTGAAAAGATCAACAAAATAGACAGACCACTATACAGATTAATAAAAAAGAAAAGAGAGAAGAATCAAATAGACACAATAAAAAATGATAGAGGGGATATCATCACCTATTCCACAGAAATACAAACTACCCTCAGAGATTACTATAAACAACTCTATGCACATAAACCAGTAAACATGGAAGAAATGAATAAATTCCTGGACACTTGCACCTTCCCAAGCCTAAACCAGGAAGAAGTTGAAACCTTGAACAGACCAATAACAAGGGCTAAAGTTGAGGCAGCAATTAATAGCCTACCAACCAAAAAAAGTCCAGGTCCAGATGGGTTCACAGCCAAATTCTACAGACATACAAAGAGGAGCTGGTACTATTCCTTCTGAAACTATTCCAAACAATCCAAAAGAGGGAATCCTTCCCAAATCATTTTATGAGACCAACATCATCCTGATACCAAAACCCAGCAGAGACTCAACAAGAAAATAAAACATCAAGCTAATATCCACGATGAACATAGATGCAAAAATCTTCAATAAAATACTGGCAAACCGACTGCAACAGCACATCAAAAAGTTTATCCATCACAAACAACTAGGCTTCATCCTGGGGATGCAAGGCTGGTCCAACATATGCAAATCTATAAGTGTAATCCACCACATAAAGAAAAACCAAAGACAAAAACCACATGATTATATCAATAGTTGCAGAGAAGGCCTTCAACAAAATTCAACAGGCCTTTATGCTAAAAACACTCAATAAGCTAGGTATCAATGGAACGTATCTCAAAATAATAAAAGCTATTTATGACAAACCAACAGCCAATATCATACTGAATGGGCAAAAACTGGAAACATTCCCTTTGAAATCTGACACTAGACAAGGATGTCCTCTCTCACCACTCCTATTCAATATAGTATTAGAAGTTCTAGGCAGAGCAATTAGGCAAGAAAAAAAATAAATAAAGGCATTCAATTAGAAAAAGAGAAAGTCAAATTGTCTCTATTTGCAGATGACATGATTGTATATTTAGAAGAACCTATCATTTCAGCCCAAAACCTCCTTAAACTGATAAGCAATTTCAGCAAAATCTTAGGATACAAAATTACTGTACAGAAATCACAAGCATATATACCAATAACAGACTAACAGAGAGCCAAATCATGAGCAAACTCCCATTCACCATTGCTACAAAGAGAATACCTAGGAATATAAAGGATGAGAAGGACTTCTTCAAGGAGAACTACAAACCACTGCTCAAAGAAATCAGAGAGGACCACAACAGATGGAAAAACATTCCATGCTCATGGTTAGGAAGAATCAATATCGTGAAAATGGCCATATTGCCTGAAGTAATTTATAAATTCAATGCTATCCCCATCAAGCTACCAATGACCTTCTTCACAGAACTGGAAAAAAACCACCTTAAACTTCATATGGAAACAAAAAAGAGCCTGCATAGCCAAGATAATCCTAAGCAAAAAAAACAAAGCTGGAGGCATCACGCTATCTGACTTCCAACTGCAAGGTTACAGAAATCAAAACAGCATGGCACTGCTACCAAAACAGAGATATAGACCAATGGAACAGAACAGAGGCCTCGGAGGCAATGCCACACATCTACAACCATCTGATCTTTGACAAACCTGACAAAAACAAGCAATGGGGAAAGGATTCCTGTTTAATAAATGGTGTTGGAAAAACTGGCCAGCCATGTGCAGAAAGCAGAAACTGGACCCCTTCCTGACACCTTACACTAAAATTAACTCCAGATGGATTAAAGACTTAATCATCAGACCTAACACCATAAAAACCCTAGAAGAAAACCTAGGCAAAACCATTCAGGACATAGGCATAGGCAAGGACTTCATGACTAAAACACCAGAAGCATTGGCAACAAAAGTCAAAATAGACAAATGGGATCTAATTAAACTCCAGAGCTTCTGTACAGCAAAAGAAACTATCATTGGAGTGACGTGGCAACCAACAGAATGGGAAAAAAATTTTGCAATCTATCCATCTGACAAAAGGATAATATCCAGAATCTACAAAGAACTAAAACAGATTTACAAGAAACAAACAAACCCATCCAAAAGTGGGTGAAGGATATGAACAGACACTTTTCAAAAGAAGACTTATATGAGGCCAACAAACATATGAAAAAATGCTCATCATATTAGAGAGATGCAAATCAAAACCACATTGAGATACCACCTCACACCAGTTAGAATGGTGATCATTAAAAAATCTGGAGACAACAGATGCTGGAGAGGATGTGGAGAAATAAGAACACTGTTACACTGTTGGTGGGAGGGTAAATTAGTTTAAGCATTGTGGAAGACAGTGTGGCGCTTCCTCAACAACCTAGAAATAGAAATTCCATTTGACCCAGCAACCCCATTACTGGGTATGTACCCAAAGCATTATAAATCATTCTATTATAAAGACACATGCACACATATGTTCATTGTGGCACTGTTTACAATAGCAAAGACCTGGAACCAACCCAAATGCCTATTGATGATAGACCGGACAAGGAAAATGTGGCATATATACACCATGGAATACTATGCAGCCATAAAAAATGATGAGTTTGTGTCCTTTGTAGGGACATGGATGAATCTGGAAACCATCATTCTCAGCAAACTGACAGAAGAATAGAAAACCAAACACTGCATATTCTCACTCATAAGTGGGTGTTGAACAATGAAAAAACATGGACACAGGGAGGGGAGCATCACACACTGGGGTCTGTTCAGGGGGGCCAGGGGAGGGACAGCGGCGGGGTGGGGAGGTCGGGGTGGGATAACATGGGGAGAAACGCCAGATAAGGTGACGGGGAGATGGAGGCAACAAACCACATTGCCATGTATGTACCTATTGTTGCATAGGCAACAATCTTGCATGACCTGCACATGTACCCCAGAACCTAAAGTACAATAAAAAGAAAAAAACAGAAAAAAATAAATAAAAGATTAAATGCAAAAAATAATTTATTGCTAAAAAAAATTCTAATGATCATCTAAGCTTTCAGCAATTCACGTTCTTTTTGCTTGGTAGAAGATTTGATCTCAGTGTTAATGGCTGCTGACTGATCAGGGTGGTGGTTGCTGAAGGTAGAGTGGCTTTGACAATTTGTGACATCAATGGACTCTTCATGAAAGATTTCTCTGTAGCATGTGATGCTGTTTGATAGCATTTTACCCACAGTAAAACTTTCAAAATAGGAGTCAGTCTTATTAAATCCTTAGTTTATAACTAAGTTTATGAAATATTCTATCTAAATCCTTTGTTGTCATTTCGACAATCTTCCCAACATCTTTACCAGTAATAAATTTCATGTCAAGAAACCACTTTCTTTGTTCATCCATAAGAAACAACTCATGATTCATTCAAGTTTTATTATGGGATTGAAGCAATTCAGTCATGTCTTCAGGCTTCACTTCTAATTCTAGTTCTCTTGCTATTTCCATCACATCTGCAGTTACTTCCTCCAGTGAAGTTATGTAGCCCTCAAAGTTATCCATAAGCATTGAAATCAGCTTCTCCTAAACTTCTGTTAATACTGGTATTTTTGCCTCTTCCCATGAATCACTAATGTTCTGAATGCCTTCTAGAATGGAAAGTGCTTTCCAGAAGGTTTCCAATTTACTTTGCCCAGATCTATCAGAGGAATTACTATCTAGGCCAGCTATAGCCTTACCAAATCTATTTCTTAAACAAGAATACTTGAGAGTTGAAATTACTTTTTGATCCATGGGCCGCAGAGTGGTTTTGTTAACAGGCAAGAAAACAAGGTTAGTCTCCTAGGCATCTCCATCAGAGGTCTCGGGTGACTAGGTGTATTGTCAATAAGCAGTAATATTTTGAAAGGAATCTTTTTTTCTGAGAAGTCAGTCTCAATAACGGGCTTAAAATAGTAAACCGTGCTACAAACAGATGTGGTATCATCTAGGTTTTGTTGTTTTGTTTATAGAGCACAGGTAGAATAGAATTAGCATAATTCTTAAGGGCCCTAGGATTTTCAGAATGGTAAATAAGCATTAGCTTCCACTTAAAATCACCAGCCACATTAACCACTAAGAGGAGAGTCAGTCTGTCTTTGAAGTTCTGAAGCAGGGCATTGACTTCTCTTCTCTAGCTAGGAAAGTCCTAGATATGATCTTCTTCCAATAGATAGCTGTTTTGTCTACATTTAAAAGCTGTTGTTTAGTGCAGCCACCTTCATCAACTGTGTTAGCTACATCTGGATAACTTGCCGAAGTTTCTGCATCATGCTGCTTAACCTTGTGCTTTCATGTTACTAATATGGCTTCTTTACTTAAACCTCATGAAGCAACCTCTGCTATCTTCAAACTTTTCTTCTGCAGCTTCCTTACCTGTCTCTGTCCTCATACAATTGAAGAGAATTAGGGCCTTCCTCTGGATTCAGCTTTGGCTTAAAGGAATGTTATGGCTAGTTTGATTCAGACCACCAAACTTTCTCCGTATCAACAATAAGACTGTTTTCTTATCATCTGTGTGTCCACTGGAGTAGCACTTTTAGTTTTCTTCAAGAATTTTTTCTTTGTATTCACAACCTGGTTAACTGAAACAAAAGGCCTAGCTTTTGGCCTTTCTTAGCTTTTGACATGCCTTCCTCACTAAGATTAATCGTTTTTGGCTTTTGATTTCGAGAGAGAGGTGTGACTCCACTTGAACATATGGAGGCCATTGTAGGATTATTAATTGTCTAATTTCAATACTGTTGTATCTCAGGGAATAGGGAGGGCCATGGAGAGGGAGACAGATGCGGGACTGGGTGGTGGTGGAGTAGTCAGAACACACACAGCAATTAAGTTCACCATTTTATGTGGGTGCAGTTCGTGGTGGCCCAAAACAATTACAACAGTAACATCAAAGATCACTCCTAACAGATATCATAATAATGAAAAAGTTTTAAAAGTTGTGAGAATTGCCAAAATATGACACAGAGACACAAAGTGAGCACATGTTGGATAAAATGGCGCTGACAGTCTTGCTCAACACAAACCATTAATTTGAAAAAAAAAAAAAAAAAACAATATTTGTGAAGCACAATAAAGCAAAGCTCAATTACACAAGGTATGCCTGTATCATTGTTTCAGATACAGATATTCTTCAATTAAGTTTACCTCTCTATAAATCAATTTTAAGCTGATAATATCATAAGTCAAAGGTGTATTTTCAACTTGTGATATTTTTAGTTCATGATGGATTTATTTGGGTATAACTTCATTGTAAGTCAAGGAGGATACTGAATGCATATCACTTTTACACCAGTGTAAAGCTCAAAAATTGTAAGTCAAACCATCATAAGCAGAACACCATCTGTATGTAATGTGTCTTTTTCTCTCTGGCTGTCTTCAGCAATTCGACTACGGTTTGCCTAGACTTGGTCATCTTAATATTTATCCTGCTTGGACTTTGCTGAACTTCTTCTTAGATCCATAGGTTAGCTGGGGTTTTGCACCAAAATTTGAGAAAATTTCAGCCATTATTTCTTCACGTATTTTTTCCATACCATTCTTTCTTTCATGTTTTTTAGAATTCTAATTACACATATGTTGGATTTCTAGATACGTCCCCACATGTCAGTGGATATTTTTCCATTTTCTTACCCTCTCTGTCTTTCAGTTTGGACAATTTGTATTTGTTTTCAAGTTTACTGATTATTACTTTTTCAAACTTTTTTTTCCTTTAAAAAATTTTCAATTATAAATTGGCAAATTATAGTTGTATATACTTATGGCATACAAAATGGATCTAAGAAGAAGTTCAGCAAAGTCCAAGCAGGATAAATATTAAGATGACCAAGTCTAGGCAAACCGTAGTCGAATTGCTGAAGACAGCCAGAGAGAAAAAGACACATTACATACAGATGGTGTTCTGCTTATGATGGTTTGACTTACAATTTTTGAGCTTTACACTGGTGTAAAAGTGATATGCATTCAGTATCCTCCTTGACTTACAATGAAGTTATACCCAAATAATATTTATTTATTAATATACTGTGGAATAATGAAATCTTCAGCCCATTTGGAAATCTTTCAGTTATTATAGTTTTATTTCTAGAATTTTCATTCTGTTCTTTTTAGTTTCATTTTCTTTTTTGAGATTATTTATCTGTTTTCTCATGATCTCTTATCTTTTCATTTGCCTTTGAATGTATATTCAAAGTCCCTCTCTGTTAATTCCAACATTGCATTATCTTGGAGTCTGCTGAATTTTATATGTATTCATGATCACATTTTCCTCCTTCTGTGAATGCTTTATGTTTTTATCACATGCAGAACAGTGTAAAAGATATGTTTTAAGGAGTCTGTATTATGTCCTTTTATTTATTTTTTATTTATTATTATTTTTTTAGATGGAGTCTCCCTCCGTCAGCTAGGCTAGAGTACAGTGGCACAATCTCAGCTCACTGAAACCTCCACCACCTGGGTTCAAGCAATTTTCTTGCCTCAGTCTCCTGAGTAGCTGGTACTATAGGCACGCACCACCACACCAGCTAATTTTTGTATTTTTAGTAGAGATGGGTTTTCACCATGTTAGTCAGGTCGGTCTCAAACTCTTTTCTCAGGTGATCCAGCCTCCTCGGCCTCCCAAAGTGCTAGGATTACAGGCATGAGCCACTGTAGCCGGCCTGTATTATGTTATTTTAAACATTATATTGAATTTTGTTCTAGCAGGCAATTAAATTGCTGGCAGGTCATTTTGTTTCTCTCAGGCTTGCTTTTATTTCGTATAAGGGCAGGCCTGTTCTCATTTTATCCTTAGTCCTAGGTCATGGCCTTTACTCTTGAATATGGTCCTTATGCCTAAGATGCAGCCTTTCTGGAGTCACAATTGAATGCCTAAGGTATTCCATAAAATCTCCCCACTCTGGATAAGTTGGAATTCTAATATATCCTGGCAATGTATGTCCTCTGGCATCTCAGCATGCAATAGTGCTCTCTCCTGTCTTTCTTAGTCTCATCTTTTGATTGTGTAGCCAAACCCTCATCCAAGGACTGGGAAATCACTATGTAGACTGTTGAGGTTCTCCCTCTATGTAGCTTTCTTCTCCTTAGTGCTCTGACCCACAAATTTCAGCGGCCCCAAGCAACAGTCTTTCCTCTTCAACTCAAGACTGTCATGCTGTTCTAAAATGCCACCTTTCTAGGCTGTAGTCCAGTAAATACCCGTATGCAGAAAACCGGGCTAAACATGGGTTCACTTCATGTATTGATCTTCTTTCAAAGATCCTACCATAGTTGTTCTACATGTTGTCCAAATGCATGAAAACAGCTCATATTTTTCTATCCAGTTTTATAGTCATTTATGGTGAAAGGGAAAGTTCAGAACCAATTACTTCATCATGACCAGAAGTGGAGTGTTTTTGTTTTTTTTTTTTGAGACAGAGTCTCACTCTGTCACCCAGGGTGGAGTGCAGTGACGTGATCTCTGCTCACTTCAACCTCTGCCTCCCAGGTTCAATCAATTCTCCTGCCTCAGTCTCCTGAGTAGCTAAGACTACAGGCACATGCCACCACACCTGGCTAAGTTTTTCCTTTTTTTATATTTTTAGCAGAAATAAGGTTTCACTGTTGCCCCGGGTGGTCTTGAACTCCTGAGCTCAGGCAATCTGCCTGCCTCGGCCTCTCAAAGTGCTAGGATTATAGATGTGAGCCACTGCACCTGGCCAAACGAATATTTTTTATGTAAGAAATATACAAATTTATTTTAGGCATAGTTTTCCTAGTCTAAATCCTCTTAGACTTTTTAATTTCAACATGTCTATATAAATTAGTGTCAAGTAACTTTAAAATTTATAATCCTTATACTTGTACTATTGCTCCAAACTGTGCAGAATACCCTTCTTACTTTAGGTATGTTTTGACATCTTTATGGTCTTCTCTCATCAGCTTACAAAGAGCCCTGTTTTGTGTATTCCCGAGTTGGAGGTAACCGAACACCTTTGAAGCAACCTATGGATTACTGTGACAATACTTTGATGTTTGAAGCAAGGTTTGAGAGTGGTAATCTACAGAAGGTAGTCAAAGTGTAGGTTATAATTATTTTTATTTGAGGAACTAGACTATCAACTTTTTTCTATATCAAAAGTACATTATTAAAGTTCTTATTATCCATTATTAAACTAATTCTGTGAATTAGTTTATAGATACTATTAATAATTAGAGATTATCATGGAGGAGGGAAGTATAAAAGATTCTGAGTTCAAATAATCTTGAGAACTATAAGGTAAAGTTAAGAAGGCTTCTGTACTGTACATTTTTAATATGGCAATATGAATTGTCACACACACACAGTGCTTCTCAAACTTTGTATTGAAATAGTTATTAGGATGAGTGTTCCAAAGAATATCCCAAGGGCATTACTTTATTTAAAAATATTATGGAAATCTTGAAACACACACTCAAGTACAGAGAACAATACAATTCTACATTCACTGACACATACCTATCACCTAGACTCAACAGCTATCAAGGTTTTGCAACATATATTTTACCTATTCCTAGGTCATTATTTACAACTGTACACATACAGATTACATACTAAGTGCAGAGTGCTGATAGAATAGAAAGTTACTTGGTAGAGAAAAAGAGTCATGGCTAACCAGGTAATATTATTATGTATATAAATAACATTCCAGTGAAATTAATATTTTTGCCTTGATTTAAGCATCTCCCGTGTCCTCAAATTGTTCAAATTATGTAATCTATGTTATCAACTTAATTTATATGTTTTAAAATCTCTCAGTGATAGTTATTTTATATCCCGAGTTAGACTCTAATAGATGCATATGTCTGAAGTGAAAAAAGGATTGTTGGACTTTGCCTCAGTTTCAGTAACTCTTTAATCATTTTTATGTAGAAAATATAATTAGGTTGAAATATATAAACTTTTATCAAGTATCTGTGTTTTTATGTGCTCTCTTGAATTACAATGGACTACAAAGTCTTTAGAATTATCATAGAAGCAGTTTCTTATCCAATAAAAGGGAAAAATTTCAAAACTTTTATCTTTTGAAACTACTTGCTATTAAGTACTGCCTAGATTGTTTCCTAACAAAGCTTTCTGTGAATGAGTAAAAGGAAAATAATTTTCCTTCTTTAACTCAAAATTTTACATTCATTTTTTACAAAATGTCAGTTTTACATTCTTTTGTGCTTTTTCCCCTTTCTTTCTTGTGTATTAGGGCAGAGTATGAATACCAATTGACTGTACGCCCTGACCTCTTCACAAATAAACACACCCAGTGGTACTATTTCCAGGTCACTAATATGCAAGCAGGAATCATCTACAGATTCACTATTGTCAACTTCACCAAACCTGCAAGTCTTTACAATCGGGGTATGCGCCCACTGTTCTATTCTGAAAAAGAGGCCAAGGCTCATCATATTGGCTGGCAGAGAATAGGAGACCAAATCAAGTATTATAGGAACAACCCAGGGCAAGATGGGCGCCATTATTTCTCTCTTACGTGGACATTTCAATTTCCACACAACAAAGATACCTGCTACTTTGCTCATTGTTATCCATACACTTACACCAACCTGCAAGAATACCTTTCTGGCATCAATAATGATCCAGTACGGTCAAAGTTTTGTAAAATACGTGTCTTGTGCCACACGCTTGCTAGGAACATGGTGTATATTTTAACAATCACTACCCCCTTGAAGAACTCTGACTCAAGAAAGCGGAAGGCTGTGATTCTGACTGCAAGGGTCCATCCAGGGGAAACCAACAGCTCTTGGATCATGAAAGGCTTCCTAGATTATATTTTAGGAAACTCAAGTGATGCACAGTTGCTTCGGGACACTTTTGTCTTCAAGGTGGTACCCATGCTGAATCCAGATGGTGTGATTGTGGGAAATTATCGGTGTTCCTTAGCTGGACGGGATTTAAACCGTAATTACACATCTCTCCTGAAGGAATCTTTTCCTTCTGTATGGTATACCCGGAACATGGTTCGTAGGTAAAATAAGCCTCAAATTACCTCTCTGCTTATTTAGTAAACTTGGTAGTAAGAATTTTGCTCCCACAATCTCACTCTTTTTACTGTTACTTCTCTTAAGATAGTCTAACAACTGTATAACTACTTTATTTTTTCCCAATTATTCACAACTGTGATTCTGTACCCTCTGGTATTATGCCACTGGATTCATTAACCTCCCCTTAAATAACAAAAGATTCTAGAATGTTTAAAATAGTTTTATATTTTTTATAAATATATATATGAAATATGTACATATAAAGGGAGCTGATGGTATATCTAATAGAATATCTATAATGTCTGCTTCATGCTCTCTGAAATTAAGGTCCCTGGTCTGAGACATGATGGACAGGTCAATGCCCATTGGCTTCTCTCTATGGCAACTCTTTTAAATGTCACATTTAGTCTCTGATTGTCATGTAAGAAGGTTAAGGCAGGAGTCTATTCAGCAAGTTTCTAAAAGACTTCAAAGAGAGAGAAATGCCTTAAGGCAGTTAATCATACACAAGTAAGTAGGATAAGAAGTCAGTCACATATATGTGGAAAGGTAAGCAGCTGTAAGTACATATAAGATTAAGTTTATATATTTAAAGCACATTAGAATAAGAGAGAGTAGATTTTTGTATAAAATACTTAGCATAAGACACTTAGAATATCTTTTTACCCATAAAGATACCTATTGGTAAATCTTATACTAAGTATTTCTGTGTATTTATGGGTAAAAAAAAAATCCAAACTGTTTCTAAAGTTATTTAAATTAATGTAAGATGAGAGACCCTAATATCCTATTTCACTTCAGAAGTAATAGCATTTCTTTGGTAATTAATTTTTTAGAAGTAGAGTTTCTTTTGACTTGCTTATAAGAAACTGAAAGACTGAGGAATTTGGAGCTTAAAAATGTACAGCATGTTTCATATTTAAAAACTTAACTTTAGATATTCATGCCTCATAATCTAGTTAGTTTTCTAAAAACTTGTAATTATCTTTTAGTGGCTTTATGTCAATCTTATGTTATCAATGAGAATTTATTAGGTAGCAAATGAGAAAAGGGCAATAAATCAACATGTAATAAATTTAAGTTTGTAATTTCACTATAGTTTAAAGCAGCATGGTTTCTAATAGAAGCAAAATGTTTTGGATGTTTATATTTTAGGTTTTAATATTTTTGTTGTAAATGTAATGTATTTCTTAATATTATAAATACTATTGCAAACATTTTGGTATTTATCCTTCCAGATATAGAAAATAGTATATGTAATCTTGATTAAGTAATAATCCTACCACCTTAACACTACTACTTTCTTACCTTTGAAAGTCTCCTCATTTTATCGATCAGTTTGGGGGATTTATATTTTGTTTTGCTCTTTTTATATTGAGTGTTAAATTATATAGACCAAAGGCTGTTGTCTTCAGGAATGTGTAATAATTTATATATTTGTTAGAAATTTATCAGAAAAAGTCAGTTCAAACTTTGGTACCATTTTTCTCAAATTGATAACTTGGTCACCACACTAATCAAGGGTTAATTATTAATTGGCTTCAGCATGAAGTCATCAAGCGCTCAGTGTTTTACAAATATCTGGGCACTTACTATGTGCATAGGACTCTTCTAGATGATTTGAAGCATTCCCCATTCTTAATAAGCTTGAATATGAAAAATATTAAAACTTTCCTAGACAAGGGCCATGCAAATGGTACCAATATCTTTAAGTGCTACAAAAGTTCAAAAAGAGAAACTCTGTGGCCTTGACAAATTAGAAAGGAGGTGAGACATGAGGTCAGCATTGAAGGATGGCGGGTAGTATTTACATTTACAAAGATAAAGTAAGAAGGTATTCCAGTCAGAAAGAAACTACGTGAAAGGTAATGGGTAAAAGCAAGAGTGAAAACATCAAAATAATAAAGCAGAGAGTTCTTGTTGGAGAAAGTTTTGGGAGTAAGGTAAATTTTGTCCTTATAATGGAAAGTTACTGCATTCCGATTTATTTATTTATTTATTTATTTTTTATTTTTTTTTTTGAGACAGAGTCTTACTCTATGGCCCAGGCTCGAGTATGGAGATGCCATCTCAGCTCAATACAACCTCTGCCTCCTGGGTTCAAGTAATTCTCCTGCCTCAGCCTCCCAAGTAGCTGGGATTACAGTCATGCGCCACCACGCCCAGCTAATTTTTATATTTGTAGTAGAGAGGGGTTTCGCCACATTGGCCAGGCTGTTCTCAAACTCCTGACCTCAGGCAATCCTCCTGGCTTAGCCTCCTGAAGTGCTAAGATTACATGCGTGAGCCACCGTGCCCAGCCTGCATTCTGATCTTTACATAGCTAATATATTATTACAGATTTTAAAAGCTGTATATTAATAATATGCAATATCAACAAGAGAAAGCTAGGATAGAAGAAATTGTATTTATTTGGATATTACACTTCTAAATTCATAGCTGTACCTATAGAAGAAAAATGCAGAGATAAAACTTAGCAACTTATCTTTCTTACTGGCAGACTGATGGAGAAACGAGAGGTTATTTTATATTGTGATCTTCATGGCCATAGTAGGAAAGAGAACATCTTCATGTATGGCTGTGATGGTAGTGACAGATCTAAAACATTATACTTACAGCAACGAATCTTCCCACTTATGCTGAGCAAAAATTGTCCAGATAAAGTAAGCATCTTTTAAGATTTTTAACTTTTCCTTTACCAAATGTTGCCCATGTGGGATAGCAGAATGGATAATATTATTCCAAGCTGCTTTTTTATTTATTTTGTCTGGTTTACACAATTGACAATAAGAAAGCAACTATATAGAACTACTTAGTGAGCAATAATCTGAAAATATGGGGAGGAAAAAAGGCAAAAATGCCCCAAAAGCTACCACCATAATACCACTGCTGTTTTACATTTTGAAAGCTTCCTCTATTCATCATTTTTATCAGTCAGTTTTAGGGCCTCTTTTATTATTTTAATATTCATTGAGTGCCTAAATTATACAGACTAAACACTGTATTCTTAAGAAATGTGTAACAGTTTCTTCAAAGTATTTATTAGAATTTTGCCAGGAAAAAAACTCAATCCAATAACCAATATTTCAAAAATATATAGAAATTAGAATGAGAAAAGAATAAAGTATATTATTTTCACAAACTATGGAAAAATTGGAGCCACTTATTTACCAAGATATGAAAATACTTCAATCATTCTTTAGAGAAAAGATGTTAACATAGCAAAGGAAATTCCTGCAGACTTTCCCATAAGTTCTCAACTAATCAGTTCAATTATAAAGGACTTATTGAGAAGAATTAATTGTCTTCTGGGGATAATTGGGGCCCAAAGACATGAAAAAGAAAGGATGATCTGATTAAAATAGCTATTTAAAGAAAGAACAGGTTTGTTCCCCAAAGAGGATTCATTTCCTCAGAAAGAAAGACCAGAAAACTCAACCTCATACCTGAAGCTATTCCTATGAACATTTATACTGTCAATACTCTTAGGTATAGTTTATTACTCCCATAAAATAATTCTGTTTTACTAAGATATTTTAATGTTTGTTTATTGACATGCTTCGTAGGGTTTTAGATCTCTACCCTGTAGTGCCTTAGATGAAATCGACCAATTTCTTGAACAACTCAAACAACCACTCTGCAGTTTAAACAGGTCTTCCATGTCATCTAAAGCTTGCTTAAAACATACAGGCTTCTGGCTGGGCGCGGTGGCTCAAGCCTGTAATCCCAGCACTTTGGGAGGCCGAGGCGGGTAGATCACGAGGTCAAGAGATCGAGACCATCCTGGTCAACATGGTGAAACCCCGTCTCTACGAAAAATACAAAACATTAGCTGGGCATGGTAGCGTGTGCCTGTAATCCCAGCTACTGAGGAGGTTGAGGCAGGAGAATTGCCTGAACCCAGGAGGCGGAGGTTGCGGTGAGCCGAGATCGCGCCATTGCACTCCAGCCTGGGTAACAAGAGTGAAACTCCGTCTCAAAAAAAAAAACAAAAACAAAAACAAAAAAAAACATAGAGGCGTTTCTAGGTTTTCTGTTAAATGTTTCTTTTAAAAATCTTTTTGTGTAAATCCATGATTATGGTTGGAGATTTTAAATACCTCTTACATTAATCTGGAACTGATTGATAGACAGTAGGCAAGGATACATAAGAACTAAACAACATCAACCAACTGGATTTGACATTTACAGGACACTCTCTTAAACATCAGAATGTACATTATATTCAAATGCACATGGAACAGCACCAACACAGATCACATCCTGGTTTAGAACAAATATTAACAAATTTAAAATAATTAACAACATACAAAATATGTTTTTAAGCATAATGGAATTAGACTAAATCAATAAAAGAAAAGAGGAAAATCTACGAACATGTAGATACTAAACCACATTTCTAAATAATCCTTACACCCAAGAAGAACTCTTAAGGAACATTAGAATATATCTTGACCTGAAAGAATATGAAAATATGCAACATGAGCTTTTATAAAATTCAGCTAAATAGTAGCACTTAGAAGAAAATGTATAGCAAGAAGTGCTTATGCTAGAAAAGAACACGCTGGGTACAGTGACTCACGCCTGTAATCCCAGCACTTCAGGAGGCTGAGGTGGGCACATCACTTGAGGTCAGGAGTTCAAGAACAGCCTGGCCAAGATGGTGAGCCCCCATCTCTACTAAAAATACAAAAATTAGCCAAGCATGGTTGTGGCTGTAATCCCAGCTACTTGGGAGGCAGAGGCAGGAGGATTGCTAGAGCCCAGGAGGCAGAGGTTGCAGTGAGCCAAGATTGTTTTAGCACTGCACTCCAGCCTAGGCAACAGAGCGAGACTCCATCTCAAAAAAAGAAAAGAAAAGAAAAAAGGTCTTGAATTAACAATCTAAGTTTCCACAATAAGAATAGAAAAAGAAGAGTAAAACTAAGCAGAAGGAAGCAGATAATAAACACAGGTAGGTTAATGAAATTGGAAATAAAGAAACAATGGAAAAAATCAATTAAGCAACATTTGTGCTTGGAAAAGATTGGTAAAACTGATAAAACTTTACCAAGATTTATGAGGAAATAGGAGAAACTGAAAGAGGAAGAGGGGGAGGCAATGATGACACGACTTACCAATATAAAGAATGAAAGAGAGATCACTATAGACCCTGCAGCATTAAAAGAATAATAAGTGGAAACTCAATTCTATGCACACAAATTTAACAACTTAGATGAAATGAACCAATTTCTTGAAAACTACAAACTATCAAAACTCACCCAAGGTGAAATAATCTGAATAGTCCTGAAAAGCATTCTAAAAGGAAACTACAGAAAACAAATTTCCTCATCCAGATGGATTCACTGAAGCATTCTAGCAAAAATGTAAAGGCACAGTCTTTCCCAGGATTACCATGATACCAACACAAGACAAAGATAGTCTAAGAAAAGAAAACTACAGACTAATATTCCTCATGAACATAGATGCAAAAATCTTCGCCAAAATATTAGCATATTTAATCCAGCAATATATAAAAAAATATAAGACCGGTTTTATATTTGAAAATTAATCAATGTAATCCACTATGTTAAGAGTCAAAAGAAGAAAAACTGTGTGACCCCATCAATCAATATAAAAAAAGCTTTTAACACAATTCACCATCCGTTTATATATAAAAGAAAACTTTCAGCAAATAAGGAATAAAAGGGTACTTCTTCAACCTGATAAAGGACATCTACAAAAAACTCTACAGCTAATAGCATAGTTGATGAAAGACTGAATGTTTTCCACCTAAGATCAGGAAAAAGACAAGAATGTCCACTTTTCCCCACTTCATGCAGTCTTATACTGGAGGCTCTAACCAGTACAAAAAGGCAAAAGGAAAAGGCAGATAGATTGGAAAGAAGCAATGAAGGTGGCACAATTACCTGCAGAGAAAATCCGAAGTGATACACAAACAAAACAAAACAAAACTCCTAGAACAAGGGAGTCTAAGCACGGTCATGGGATACAAGTCCCACCCACAAAACCAACTGCATTTCTATATACTTGCAATGAAAAAATTGGAAACCAAAGTTAAAAACAATACTATTTTTATCATAGCTCCAAAATAAATACTTAGTTATAACTCTAACAAAATGTACAGACTCTATATGCTAAAACGAACGATTTATTTCATTAAAAATGCTAATGAAATAAAAGCTCAAATAGAGACATATGCTATATTATGGATTGGAAGACTGAACACAGTAAGGCCTCAACTCCCTAGGTTGATCTGTAGATTTAACAGAATTTCAGATAAAATCACAGTATAATTGTTTATACACAGGCTGATTATAAGATGGATAAGGAAATGCAAAGGAACTAGAATAGACAAAACAATTTAAAAAATTAAGTTAAGGAATCACACTATCAAATTTTAAGACAGTATAAAACGACAGTAATAAAGATAGTATGTTAATAGGAACTGTGTAAAACACCCAGAGCAATGGTACAGAATAGCAAGTCTAGTAACAGGCCCACATATATATGGCCTGTTGACAAAGGTGCACAGGAAATTTAATGGAGAAAGAAACCTTTCAATAAATAAGTGTTGGAACAATTGAACATCCACATAAAAAACAAACTTTCACCTACACCTCCAACCTTAAATGTAAAACTGTAAAACTTTTAGAGGAAAACACAGAAGATAATTTTTATGACATGGAATTAGACAAAAACTTCTTAGAAAATACCAAAAGCATTATCCATTGGATTGTAATGAATTGATAAATTGGACTTCATCAAAATTAATCCTTTTGTTCTCAGAAAGATCCTGTTAAGCCAATACAAAGATAAGCTACAGATAAGAGAAATTATTTGCAATCACATATCTCACAAAGAACTTTTATCCAGAATAGCTCAATAGTAATAAAACAAATCACCCAATTAAAAATGAAAGTAATCTGAAATACATGTTTCCAAAAAGGATATGTGAAGGCAAATAAGCACATGAAAAGATGTTTCACATCAGTAGCTGTCAGGGAACTGCAAGGTAAAACCATGAGGAGACAAAATTACATACCTGTTAGAATTGCTAAAATAAAAAATACTGACAATCTCAAGTTTTAACAACAATTTGGAGTAACTAGGACTCTCATAGGGTACATTTTTGTTTGGAATGCAAAATGGTCTATCATTTTGAAGAGTAGTTTGTCAGTCTCTTATAAAGTAAATTGTATACTTATATGATTCAGCAATCCATTTCTAGGTATTTACCCTAGAGAAATGAAAATATACATTTATATATAAACCTGTATACACAAGCATTTATAACAACTCTATCGTAATTGCCAAAAGCTGGAAACAATGCAAAATGTCCTTTAACCGGTAAATGGATATACATTTTAGTACACCCATACAATGGAATAGTACCTGGCAATAAAAAGGAATGAATATTCACACATGCAACAACTTGGATAAATCTCAAAAGTATTAGGCTAAGTGAAAGAAGCCAGTCTCAAAAGATTACATCCTGTATGATTCCATTTATATAGCAGTCTTGGAAAAGCAAATCTATAGTGACAGAGAGCAAATCAATGGTTGCCAGGAGTTCGAGGTGGCAGGAGGATGTGACTGCAATTACCTTGTTAGGATTATAGAACTGTTGTGTATCTTGAGTGTGATGGTGGTTACAGGAATCTATATGTGTTTGTTAAAATTCATAAAATGAGTCTGGGCACAGTGGCCCATACCTGTAATCACAGCACTTTGGGAGACCAAGGCAGGAGGATTGCAAGAAGCCAGGAATTTGAGATCAGCCTGGGCAACATAGCAAGATCTCATTTCTATGAAAAGATACAAAAATAGCTAGGTGTGGTGGTAAGTGCCTGTGGTCTCAGCTATTTGGGAAGCTGGAGGGGGAGGACAGCTTGAGCCCAGGAGTTTGATGCTGCAGTGAGCTATGATCATAGCACTGCACTCCAGCCTGGGTGACAGAGAGAGACCTGTCTCAAAACACAAAAAGATACATAGAATGAAACACTAAAAGTTAATTTCATTGTATGTTACTGAAAAAACAAAATTGCACCTCAAAAAATTTCTTTGTAGACACTGATATCTTTGTAGACAAACTTTCAGGACATAATTTCAAATGGTCTTTCATATGAAGATAAAGAAACTTTATTTTTGGACATCTCCAACATCTCCTAACATTCAGTCTCATGTTAGGAATGAAGACTGAATTCCTTCCTAGAACTTTTTTAAAAGTATAAAATTTTATCCCAACTATATCAAGAATTAATCAACTTTTGGAAGCAACCTAAGTGTCCATTAACAGATGAATGGATAAAGAAAATGTGGTACATATACAGAATAAGTACTATTCAGGCATAAAAAAGAATGAGATTCTGTCATTTGCAACACATGGATGGAACTGGAGATATTGTGTTAAGTGAAATAAGCTAGGGATAGAAAGACAAACTTCACATGTTCTCAGTAATTTGTGGGAGCTAAAAATTAAAACAATTGAACTCATAGATACAGAGAATAGAAGGATGGTTTCTAGAAGCTAAGAATGGTAGTGGGGGAGAGCAGAAGTGGGGATGGTTAATGGGTACAAAAGAAGAATAAGAACTAGTATTTGATAGCACAAGAGGGTGACTGTAGTCAATAATAATTTAATTATACATTTAAAAATAACTAAAAGTATAATTGGATTGTTTTTAACACAAACGATAAATGCTTGAGGTGATGGATACCCCATTTACGCTGACGTGATTATTACACATTGCATACCTCTATCAAAACATCTCATTTACACCCTAAATATATAAACCCACTGTGTATCTGCAAAAATTTAAAATTTTAAAAAGAACTGATTTTGAATATATATGTTACATAAAGATATATGCATATCTTTCTATAAAAATAGTAAATTTTATTGTAGGAATTAGAATCCATAGCTCTCAGAAATGTGAACAATTTAACATCCTTAAAATGAGTTTTTTCCATGGGTCAGGAAATAAAAAATAGCTCCTGAAGCTTTAGTGAGAATTACAGATTTTACATAACCACTTTTTCATTTTTAGTACTACTTCCAAAAATATATAAAGGTACCAGAACAAAGAGTCTCATTTTTACTTGCTTCCTTTCAGTTTTCATTCTCAGCTTGCAAGTTTAATGTCCAGAAGAGCAAAGAAGGAACAGGAAGGGTGGTAATGTGGAAAATGGGAATCAGGAACAGCTTTACCATGGAGGCAACATTTTGTGGATCTACTCTGGGTAAGACCAAGGGTTCTATTCACAGCTCTCAAAGCTTTAAACCCAACATATATAATTTAATATAAATTTAATAGTACACATAATACCACTTTCTTCCTACTTAAATAATGCTAATATTTAATCAATTCTCTAAACAGAATGAATAAATTCCCGCTATATGGTATCTCTATTTCATCATTTCCTTTTGTTTAGAAAGGAACTTTTAATCATGTAAATAGAATAATTAGGTGTTTCATATGCTAATTTTTAAATGCTTGTTATTCTTATGGGAATATCTACAGATTTTTAAGAAATATTTTTATCAGATTTGCTATTTGCAAGGCAAAATGGACTTTTTGGGGTCAATAAATGTTTAAATGAAAGCACTTTGTTCTCTGAACAAAAAAATGTGCTTTGTGGTCCCATTTAAGAAATCTTTTAATTATATCTAGCATATCCTAACATGGTTAGAATACTCCATATTAAAATAATTGTCACATTATCAGAAAATGTATCAACTTAAAGTGCTGGAAATCCACACATGTACTTTCCAGCTACTTTTTAAAGCACTTTAAAACAGATATAACATTATTTGTGATGATGAAAACCTTTTCTCATAAAATCTTTATGCAAGTTTTTCTCAAAGTGATTATTACGATGGTTTCTAACTGGCAACCAAATATTGTATAACTGTCTTACTGAATTTTTTTTCTGCCTTTACAACATACACTAATGTGCGTTAAATCAGCTTTGGTCCAGATGGTGGAAAAGGAAGAAGCGAAAGCAATGAGCTGTTAAATGATCTGCCCCGGAGAAGAAAATCCAAAGGACAGGACATGGAATATCAATGTTTTGTTTATACTCTCTGTTTTACAATGTACCTGCTAAGAAAAATTAACTTATCCTCAATAGTGGATAAATTTATTGATGTTTTAGGTAATAAGCGAGGCACTCATTTCAGTACAAAGGACCTGGAATCAATGGGATATCATTTTTGTGATTCTCTCTTGGACTACTGTGATCCCGACCGAACCAAGGTAAGCAAAGTCCATTTGGTAATGCATCAGACTCCAGCCTATCAGATAACATAAGCTGACTATGGACCTACGCAGCGTTTGCCTTTTAATGTTCCAAAAGTGTTGTTGGGGGTTGGGCACTTAATTTCCCAGTAACAATTGTTCCAGGTGTCTATAAATACTCCAAAGAGTTCAATTAGGAAATAAAGTTATTTTGTAATAAACTCATTTATCATTTTTCCCTAGTATTATCGGTGTCTGAAAGAATTAGAAGAAATGGAAAGACGTATAACCCTGGAAAAAGTCTTTGAGAATTCAGACACTCCTGTGATAGAAATTACATTGGATGTAGAGTCTAGGTAACTTAAGCCTACTGAAGTAATGCAATTTGATATACTATGTTCTTTATAATTATACCAGCATTTTATTGTCAATTCTCAACTTAAAATCCCAACTAAAAGTGATTTTTTTCTATTATTTTTCTATTTTCCATTTTATTTCTGCTTTAATATTTGTTATTTCCTTTCTTCTGTTAATTTGGGGCTTAGTTTGTTCTTTTCTATCTCCTTAAGGTATAAAGTTGGGTCATTTGTTTATTCTTTTTTAAGTGTAGACATTTATCACAATAACTTTCCCTCTCGCTTTTGCTGTATCACATTAATTCTGGTATGTTATGTTTTCATTTTTGTCTCAAATTGTTTTTAATTTCCTTATTTCAACTTTGACCCAATGATTGTTCAAGGTTGTGCTGTTTAATTTCTTTATACTTGTGAATGTGAATATTCCAGTTATCCTTCTGCTATTTATTTCTAGTTTCACTCCATTGTAGTCAGTCATAATACTTAACTAAATTTGTTAAGGCTTCTTTTGTGGTGTAACATATGATCTATCCCTGGGCAAGTTTCAGATGTGCTTGAGAAGAATATGTATCCTGCTACTGTTGGGACAATGTTCTGTGTATGTCTGTCAGATCCATTTGGTCTATAATGTCGTTCAAGTCCTCTGTTTCCTTATTGATCATCTATGTCAATATTCTATTATTGAAATGAGGTATTGAAGTCTCCTGCTATTATCGTATTGCTGTTTCTCCCTTCAGTTCTATCAATGTTTGCTTTGTATATTTAGGTGCTCTGACGTTAGGCGCATATATATTTGTGATTGTTATAATCTTCCTAGTGGATTGACACTTTTATCATTATATAATATCCTTATTTGTCTCTCATGACAGTTTTTTACTTAAAGTCTATTTTGTCTGATATAAGTATAGCTATTCTTGTTCTCTTTCAGTTACCATTTTAGCATGGAACATTTTCCCATCCCTTAATTCAGCCTATGTATGTTCTTAAATCTAAAGGGAGTAAATAGATTGCAGTTGGGTTCTCTTTTTTTAATCCGGTCAGCCATTCTGTGTCCTTTGACTGAGGAGTTTAGTCCATTTATATTTAAGGTCATTATTGATAGAAGATTTACTATTATCATTTTGTTGTTTTCTGTTAGTCTTATAGTTTTCCATCTTTTATTCTCTTCAAATTATTTCTAATGCTGTTACTACCCACAGAGAACTGACATTTTATTGAGATGACACAAAAGCAGTATAGTAAAAGGTAATTAATAATAACTGGAAAATTCAATTCTAGGAGAATATAGTTGGAAGAAATAATACGCTAATTTTAGTACAGTACTTACAGGAAAGGTAAAACAAATGTATGATTCTTCTATTTATACATTTTTCAGTCTTGAGTTAGTGCCCCTGCAACCTTCCCTGGTGACTAAGTTTGTTTCTAGATGAGAGTATCATTTTGAGCTCATAAATTTGCTTATATAATATTTGATGTGCTCTAATCAATTTCAGTGATTATTATATGAATGCTCAAATTTTCCTAAATCTGTGAACAAGACCGATTAAGTTGGCCTGTATCTTTTTTGATATGACTCTCATATGAGTCTTCAGTTTTCAACCATGATAAGATTTCCCAGGCTCATCTTGTACATTTCCTGCACCAAAACTGGAATCAACCATTTCTCTCAGAAGTCCTGGTTCTTTTCAGTGAAAAGGGATATTTAGATAACATAGCCTAGAGGGTAGTTATTATTGCTTCCAGGTTATTTTTCCCAAAGGATTAAGAAAGGAAACATATTTTCATGAGAAAAAAAAATCTTCAGTTCATAATTATATTTCCAGTTCAAATTTAAGATTATAGAACTTATTCTTCCTTATTTTTTTATGCTTCTGTCTCTTTTCTCTTATACTGAAAAATCTTCAATCCTAATTGCATTAGGGTAAATATTTACCTGCTTCTTCCTTTTCCTATCATATACCCATAATAATGCTACCAATAAAATGACTATTGAATGCAGTTTAACATTTCTTTGTAATTCTTTTTTTGTTTGTTTGTTTTTAAGACGGAGTTTCGCTCTTGTTACCCAGGCTGGAGTGCAATGGCGCGATCTCGGCTCACCGCAACCTCCGCCTCCTGGGTTCAGGCAATTCTCCAGGTTCAGGCACGCACCACCATGCTCAGCTAATTTTTTGTATTTTTAGTAGAGACGGGGTTTCACCATGTTGACCAGGATGGTCTCGATCTCTTGAGCTCGTGATCCACCCGCCTCGGCCTCCCAAAGTGCTGGGATTACAGGCTTGAGCCACCGCGCCCGGCCTTGTAATTCTTTTTAAGCTTAGTATAAAGTATTTTTTAGAAGGGAAGAGATTATTTTCTCTCTGTGGCTATGCCACCAGTCTGACAGTTAAATGTCTTTGGTTTTGATTGTATTAATTTTAGGAATAACTTTATTTAATGTTTTGTTTTTAAATTATATAACATATTTACATTAGAACATCAAAGCTATCTAATGAAGGGCATTCAAAGAAGTGTTGATTTACCCTATCCCCCACCTACCCTGTTTCCTCCCTTGTTCCATGGGCAACCATTTTCATTAGATTTTTTACTTACTCTTTTATTGTTTTACCTTGAAAATATGAATGAATAACTACATATTTTCATGTCCCTGTACCTTATATGAAAGGTAGCATACCATAAGCATTGTTCCATATCTTGCTATTTTCACTTACGATATTCTCAAAATCATTGTAGATTTTTTGGTATATAAGTGTTTTCCTTATTTCTGTGTAGTACTCCATAGTGTGGATATATCATAATTTACTCAGTCTGTCCTCAAATGAAACACTTGAAAATCACCTACTTTTTTCAATTAGTCTTTTTTAATAGATTCAGGGGGGTATATGTGTGGTCTTGTTACATGGATTTATTGCAAATGCTGGGGTTTGGGCTTCCATTGAAACCATCACTTAAATTGTGAACGTAGTACCCAATAGGTAGTTTTTCAATCCCTTTCCCCCACCTTCCTCCCACTCTTGGAGTCCCCAGTGCCTGTTGTTTCCATCTTTATGTTGATGTGCACCCTTTGTTTAGCTCCCACTTATAAGTGAGAACATGCGGTATTTGAAAACTATCTACTTGTAAATGTGGTTCTAAGTCAGGATAAGAGATAGAAGTGAGATCAAATAAGATAATGTATTAGTAAATGCTCTATAACCTGGTGCTATAAAATACTATATAAATAATATATATCATGTGTTATCTATCTAGAATACCTTTTAAGAAATTCAGAAATTTATGGTAAATTGGGACATAAGCTTGATTTCCTAGCACCAATCAATAGTCTACAGAAGTCTGTAGAATGATTTTTGAGGTTACAGAATCATTCGTGTTGGTTATTTTGGAAACTGTATAATATCTAATGTATACTGAAGAAAGCTTCATCCTTAAATGTGCAGAAATACTACAAATGTGCTTCTTATGTATATTGCCCTTTTTAAAAAGGAACATAATAACCACCATCTACTTTTTCCAGAGATGTAAAACAATTTCAAATGAAATCTTCCAAATGTTTTAAGAACTTTGCATGCAGATACATGTAGAAGGCATAGCTTCATCCTTTAATTAATTCTCAATTCAATTTCTTCAATTGAAATAGTTGTATTAGAATTAGATCTATATATCTCCCAGTGTGAGTTCTGGTAGATTGTGTCTTTGAAGAAGCTGGTGTATTTCATCTAAGCTATAAAATTTGTGAGCACATAGTTGTTAATATTTCTTCTTTATCTCTTTAATTTCCATAGCATCAGTAGTGATAACTCCTTTTATTTCTGATGTTAGTAAATTGTGTCCTTTCTTTTTTCTTGGTTAGCCTGGCTAGGGATTTATCAATTTTATTGATCTTTTCAAAGCATCAGCTTTGTTTTCATTGATTATTGATTCCCTGTTTTCAGTTTCACTGATTTTTAAATTATTTCTCTATTTTTCCTGCTTGCATTAGGTTTCTATTTCCTTTTCTGACTTCCTAATGTGGACACTTGAATTCTTCATGTTAAAGCTTTCTTCTTTTCTGATATATGCTTTCAATGCTATGAGTTTCCCTCTAAGCACTGCTTGTACACTATTCTACAAATATTGAAAAGTGGTATTTTAAATTTAATTTAGTTAAAATACTCATCTTTGTTCACACTGGACATGATTATCCATGTAGAAAATATCAAATAATTTTAACCTGAAACTAACAATTATAGAAAGATTTAAAGATACAAGGTTAATATACCATTGCCTTTCAATATACCAGCCATGAACAATTGGAATTTAAAATTAAAAACAAAATACCATCCACACTAGCACAAAAATTTAAAATATTTGCATTAAAGCTAACAAAATATGTGTAAGATATATATGAGGAAAATTACAAAACTCTGAGGAAAGAAATCAAAGAGAATCTAAATAAATGGAGAAAGAGTTCGTGTTCACAGATAGGAAGACAATATTGTTAAGATGTCAGTTCCTCCTGGCATGATTTTTGACTCAATGAAATTTCAATCAAAATTCCAGAAAGCTATTTTGTGACTATAGACAAACTAATTCTAAAATTTGCATGGGTATGCAAAAGATCTGAAACAGCTAACACAATACTGAAGGAGGACAAAAATCTAAGGACCTACACTACTTGAATTTAAGACTTGCTATAAAGCTACATATATAAGCTACATAATTCAAACAGTACAGTACTTCAGAAAGAACAGACTATATTTGTCACCACTGACAAATATAGTCAATGGTGTTTGAAAAAAGAACAAAGGTAGTTAAATGGAGACATAATCTTTTCAAGAAATGTTACTGGAACAACTGGACATGCACAGGCAAAAATATGGATCTAGAAGCAACTTTGCACCTTTCACAAAAATTAACTTCAAATGAATTATAGACCTAGAGGTAAAATACAAAACTATAACACTTCTAGGAGATAACATAGGGGAAAATCTAAATTATCTTGAATTTGGTAATGACTTTTTGGATATGACAAAATCATGATCCATGAAAGAAAAAAATTGTTAAGTCTAAAGATGCTTGACACCTGAAAAAAGTAAAAATAAAAGATGCTTTGACGTCATTTTTCATTAGAAAATTACAGATTAAAACAACAGTGAAATATCATGACACAAATATTATAATGGCTAAAATCCAAAGCAGTCACAATACCAACTACCAGTGAGGATGAGGAACAACAGGAACTCTCCTTCTTTGCTGGTGGGAATCCAAAATAGTACAGCTATTTTGGAAGCCAGTTTGGCAGTTTACAAAGGTAAGCATAGTCTCACCACTTGATCCAGCAATTGCACTTATATAACACCTTTATCTATGCTTGCCCAAAAGTGGAAGCAACCAAAATGTCCTTCACTAGGTGAATGGATAAAGAAACATACATCTAGACAATGAAATGTTATTCAGTGACTTTTTTTCTAAAAGAGCTATCAAACCATAAAAAATATATGGCAGAACCTTAAATTTATATTGCTAAGTGAAAAATATAAGTCTGAAAAGACCACATACTGTATGATCCCAACTATATGACACAGGGTTGCCAGAAGCTCTGCGAGAAGGAAGAATAAATAGATGGAGCACAGAGGAATTTTAGGGCAGTTAAACTACTATTTATGATACTGTAATGATGATATATATCATTATAAAGTTGTCAAAACTCATAGAATGTACACCACAAGAGTAAACCCTAAGGTAAATTATAATTTTTAATAATGTATCAGTGTTGTTTAATCAGTTGTAACAAATGTACCACATAATATCAGATGTTAATAATTTAGGAAGCTACGCGGGGAATGGGGGCATGTGTTTGGGGATGCTCTCAATTTTTCTGTAATCCAAGAACTTTTCTAAAAACATAAATTATATTAATTTTAAAAATACATAAAAATATAACCTAGAAATGTTTTATTTCTTGTATTGGCTCTCAAGCAAAAAAATTTTCCTACCACTGCATTAAATGATTATAATTAGAAATAGATTTGTTTGACCCTTTTTTCTTGAGGTACTATGTTTCATATGGCGCTGCATTGCCTTATATAGAATGGATATAGTAATATAAAAATAAATGAATTTTAAGAGCTAATGATACCCACGAGATCTAGGAAGCTCCCCTGATATAGCATTTATTCAATCACATATTAACAAATCTTATTGAGTGCCTACTATATACCCAGCACTTTTTCCACTCTGGTGATAAGAGCAGTGAGCCAGACAGAAAAAAATCCTACTTTTCTGTAGTTTACATTCCATTAATACATTCCCAAACCTTTATATCTCTCCACACATTCAACAAAAATCCCTATGTCTAAGCTGTTTGGAACTACTAAACATCTAAACCACCTTTGTAAACATTCTCTCTTCTTCCCTTGAGATGGAGTTTCACTCTTGTTGCCCAGGCTGAAGTGCAATGGTGCATTCTCAGCTCACTGCAACCTCCACCTCCTGGGTTCAGGCAGTTCTCCTGCCTCAGCCTCCCGAGTAGCTGGGATTACAAGCATGCGCCACCACACCTAATTTTTGCATTTTTAGTAGAGATGAGATTCCCCATATTGGTCAGGCTGGTCTCGAACTCCTGACCTCAGGTGATCCACTTGTCTCAGCCTGCCAAAATGCTGGGATCACAGGCATAAGCCACCATGCCTGGCCACTTCTTCTTATAATTAAAACTTTTTGGCAGGGCGCAGTGGCTCACACCTGTAATCCCAGCACTGTAGGAGGCCAAGGTAGGTGGATCACCTAAGGTCAGGAGTTCAAGATCAGCCTGACCAACATGAAGAAACCCCGTCTCTACTAAAAAACACAAAATTAGCTGGGCGTGGTGGTGAATGCCTGTAATCCCAGCTACTCAGGAGGATGAGGCAGGAGAATTGCTTGAACTCAGGAGGTGGAGGTTGCAGTGAGCAGACATCGCACCATTGCACTCCAACTGGGGCAACAAAAACGAAACTCCATCTCAAGAAAAAAATAAGAACTTTTCAACCATTCAAATAGATGATAAATAAAAGCAATAGTTGAAATTTTAAGATGCCACTAGAACACTGTATAAACTAAAATTATTATTATTTTTTTTGTAGTAGCCAAGGCTCTGACAGTTCAGAATCCATTGACTCTCAGACTTACCTTCTCAAGTTAACTTCTCAGGTATGACTAAGTATTTTGCTTATATGTGGATATGCTGTGTAGGTACTGTTCTTATTGTGACTAATAATCAGGGCAAACAATTGTAGATATGTAATTATTATATCATCACCATTGTTGCTTATTTTCTAACTATGTACATATTTTAAATCATAGACTTCTTTAACCTTAGCGTTTCTTATTCTAACATTCTTACTTTATGGATGAGAATAGTTAAGATCCATAGAGATGAAATTATTTCTTAAAAGCCATGCAACTTGTTAGTTACAGAGGCGGTAGCCTAACATACATCACCTGACTGCTCAATTTAAAAATTTATTATTCAACTATGTATTGAGCTCCAACTACACATCAGGCACTGGCTGAATGCTGGGGATACAGCAGCGAACAAAATGAGACAACAGCTTTCTCTTTGTTATCTTATATTCTGGCTGGGGGAGATACGAAATAATCAAGATAAATAAAATACATGATGCATTACATGGGGATAAGTGTCTAAGGAGTAAATTAAAGCAGGACGGGGAATAAAGAATTTAGGAGGAGATTGCACTTTTGGATAGGGGTCCCCAAAGTGAAAGATACTTAAGAAACACTTAAGAACTTAACGGAAATGAGGGACAAGCCAGGTAGATACTAGGTGTATTAACTGCTTTTTGCTACATAACAACTTCAAAACCTCAGTGGCTTACAACAAACTTTTACTTTCTCATGGGTCTGCAGGTTGGCTCTGTTAGACATGGGTAAGGTCAGCTGGTCTTAGATTCAGGCTACAGGTTGAGTTCAGTTATGTTCCACAAGTTTCTCATTTTCCTTGGGCTAGAGAATACCCAGGCAAGATCCTATGGTGAAAACCTAGAGTATGCAAGGGAAAACCAAGCAATATAATCCCATTTAAAGCTACAATTTCCCCTGGCCAACTATCTGTCACATTACAACTGCACTTTATAGCATATTCACTAACATCCTACTCTCTAACATTCCATTAACCAGAGTAAGTCTCATATTCAGGCCCAAAATCAATAGGATGGGGAAGTAAACTACACCTATAGTAGGAGGTGCTACAACGTTATATGACAAAGCCTAGGGATGTATAGTCCAGTTGCAAAGGAATGAAGACTTGGAAACAACAATCCAGTATTCCAGAGTCAGCCTGAATCCAGGTTATTCACTTTCCATGCAAATACAAAATGTACTAGTATTCATTGCCTCTCCAAAACATCCCAAAAGATTCATCCAATCACAGTACCCACCTTATAGTCCACATCATAATCCACATCAGGTCTGGAGTTATCGCCTCTTGATTCAGAGACTTGTGAAATAACAAGACAAGTCACCTGAACTACCTCCCACCACCACACCCCCACCCACCCCCAACCCATTATGGTAAAACAAAGATAGGAAAATTATAATGCACACCCCCCATTCAAGAAAAGGAAGAATGTAGCAGTCACCGAATCAAAACAATTCTGAAACTTTATTGTGCACATGTATGAGCTGTCCCCATCCTGATTTGTTTTTGTTGTTGTTATTGTTTTGTCTTGTTTCATATCCTTCAGAAGAGAGGATTTGCAGATTGAAGCACATCCATGGGTATATAGTCTTGCCCCATACTCTTTTTTAAAGAAAATAAGCTTTTATGTTGATATAATTTCAGATTTACAGAAAAGTTGCCAAGGTAGTGAAAGATAGTATAGACTGTTCCTGTCCACCCTTCACCCAGCTTCCTTGACCATTTTTCTAGAAAGCTTTGAGCATATGCTCTTGTTGATGGCTGTACATCTTTCTCAGCCTGATTCCTACCTATAAAAAGTTGGAAAATCAAAAAATTCTTGTTCATTTTGAATAGTGACAGTCCTTTTAATTCAGGCTGACAATATTTTTATCACTATAGCTCTTAAGAAAACTATAGCTTATATGTATATTTGATTCCAGTAAACCTCACAACTCAAAGCCACACTCAATTCTTTTTGAAATATGGGTAGACACAAAAAACATAAATTACTCAGGCATTTCACAACACCACATATTTAAGCTTTCTGAGAGCCATTTTATCCAACTGCAAGGATTAGATGCTATCTTAATAATTTAGGTTTTATCAAAGGATGTTTATTAATTTTTTATTGCTAAGGAATTACTCCAAACCTTAGCAGCTTAAAACCACAAACATTTAATATCATATAGTTTCTGTGGGTCATGAATCCAGGAATGTCTCAGCTGGATGCTTCTATGTAAGGTCTCTCATAAAGCTGTAATGAGGTTGTTGTCTAGGCTGCGATCTGATCTGAAAGCTTGATCGAGGGAGGATACACTTCCAGGTTCACGCATATGGTTCTACAAGATTGAGTTTCTCACAGGCTGTTGGGCCAGACTCCTCAGTTCCTTGATAGCTATTGGCTAGAAGTATCCTTCAGTTCCTTGCTATGTGGGCTTCTCCACAGGGCAGCCCACAACATGGAGTCTGGCTCCTATCAGTTAGTAAGCAAGAGAGAATGAGAGGGCATATGAGATGGAAGCTACAGTCTCTTGATTGCCTCATCTCAGAAGCAGAATTTCATCACTTTTGCCATCTTCCGTTCATTACAAGTGAGTCGGCAGATCCAGCCCACACTCAAGAGGAGAGGATTATACAAAGGAATGAATACTAGAGACATTAGATGGATCATTCGAGACCATGTTAGAGACTACCTACCAGAAATGTAAAAGTCACAATCTTAATTTGATCTTTGCCTTAAGGCTACATTGAAGTCAACACACAAGTTCTAGAATTTTGGACTCTGTTTTTCCTCTCAATTTAATTCCTTTATCTAATTCTTTTTCAAGCTCATTTCTTTCTTCTAATACTTTATCAAATGAAACTAGCAATAACTCTGTTAAATATTCTACCTCCAAACCTCTTTGTCCAGTTACCCAAGTCTGTTATGTAGATTTTCTTTCTTTCTTTCTTTCTTTTTTTTTTTTTTTTTT
>NW_016107392.1:902435-934586 GCF_001604975.1 Cebus imitator | reverse complement strand
TTACAGGCACACGCCACCATGCCCAGCTAATGTTTTGTATTTTTAGTAGAGACGGGGTTTCACCATGTTGACCAGGATGGTCTTGATCTCTTGACCTCGTGATCCACTCGCCTAGGCCTCCCAAAGTGCTGGGATTACAGATTTTCTGTCTTTCAAACTATCACTCAAGACAGTTTTACTAAATGTATCACTTCTAGATAATTTGTGTCATCATTTTTCTTTAATTCATTTATTTTTAAGAAGTAAAAATTATATATATTTATTGTATATCACACATTGTTTTGAAATATGTATACATTGTGGAATGACAAAATTGGGTTAATTAACATATTGATTACTTCACATACTTATTTTTGTGGTGAGAACACTGAAAACAGTAAAAATCTATTCTTAGTAATTTTCAATATAATACATTGTTATTAACTATAGTCACAATGACATACAATAGATCTTGAACTTATTCCACCTATCTAACTGGAATTTTGTATCCTTTGACCAACGCCTGCCCAACCCCCACCCCTTTGCTCCTGCAGCCCCTGGTAACTGCCATTCTACTCTCAACTTCTATGAGTTCAGCTTTTTTTTTTTTTTTTTTTTTTAAATACTCCACACATAAGTGAGATCATGATCTTTCTGTGCCTGGCTTATCTCACTTAACATAATGTCCTCCAGGCTCATATATATTACTCCAATGACAATATTTCCTTCTTTTTAAAAGCTGAATATTTCATTGTGCTACATACCACATTTTCTTTATACATTTATCTGTTGAACACTTAAGTTGATTCCATATACTGGCTATTGTGAATAGTGCTGCCATGAGCATGGGACTACAGATATCTCTTTGACATACTGATTTCTTTTTCTGTAGATACAGACTCAGTGATGGGATTGCTAGATTAGATGATAGCTCTATTTTTAATTTTTTAAGGAACTTCCATAGTGTTTTCCATAATGGCTATACTAATTTATATTTCCACAAACAGTGTGCAAGTGTTCCTTTTCTCCACATCTCCAATACTAATTATCTTTTTTTTATAACAGCCATTCTAACAGGCATAAGGTTATGTGGTTTTAACTTGCATTTCTCTGATGATCAGTGATGTAGGGAATTTTTAAATATACCTGTTAGCCATTTGTATTTTTCTTTTGACAAATTTCTATTCAGAGCCCTTGCTCATTTTTAAAATCAGGTTGTTTTCTTACTATTGAGTTCATGATATATTTTGGATATTGATCCTTTATCAGATGTATGGTTTGCAAATATTTTCTCCCATTCCATTAGACGTCTCACCATTCTGTTGTTTCATTGGCTGTACAAAGGCTTTTTAGTTCGATGTAATCTCATTTGTCTGTTTTTGCTTTGGTTGCTTGTGCTTTCAAGTTCATATCCAAAAAAACCATTGCCCTGACCAATGTCATGGAGCTTTTCCCCTGCATTTTTTTCAGTAGTTTTATAGTTTCAGGTCTTACATTTAAGTCTTGAATCCAATTGTGTTTGATTTTTTGTACATAGTGTGAGATAAGAGTCTAATTTCATTCTTTTGCATGTGGATATCTCATTGTCCTAACAGCATTTATCCAAGATACTGTCCTTTTCACACCATGTGCTCTTGGCACTTCTGTCAAAAGTCAATTGAGTATAAATGCATAGATTTATTTTGGGGCGATTTCATTCCTTTGGTTTACATGTCTGTTTTTACATCAGTACCATGCCATTTTGATCTGTGTAGTTTTATAGTATATTCTAAAGTCAGAGAGTGTGAGTTTCCAGGTTTGTTCATGTAGCTCAAGGCTGTTTTGGCTAGTTGGGCTCTTTTGTGGTCCCATATAATTTATAGAATTTGTTTTCTATTTCTCTGAAAAATATCATTGGAATTTTGATAGGAATTGTATGGAATCTGCAGATCACTTTGAGTAGTATGGATAGTTTTACAATATTAATTCTTCTAATCCATGAGCACAGGCTATCTTTCCACTTCTTCATAGAACACATTTCATGTCTTCTTCTATTTCTTTTATTAATGTTTTATAATTTTCAGTTTACAGTCTTTCACTTCCTTGGTTAAATTTATTCCTACATATTTTCTTTTTTGTAGATATTACAAACAGAATTTTGTTTTTGATTTGTTTTTTAGATAGTTTGTTTTTACATAGTTTTTTATTATAGTTTGTATAGAATCACTACTGATTTTTGTATGTTGATTTATCCTTCAACTTTACTGAATTTTTTAATTCTGTTTTTTTGATGGAGTCTCTAAGGTTTCCTATATATAAGATCATGTTGTCTGCAAACAAGGACAACTTAACTTCTTCCTTTCACTTTTTACTCTTGTCTAATTACTCTGGCTAGGACTTCAGTACTATGTTGAATAGAAGTGGCAAAAGTGGGCATCACTGTCTTGTTCCTGATTCTAGAGGAAAAGCTTTCATGTTTTCACCACTGGGTATGATGTTAGCTTTGGGTTTTTCATAGATGGCCTTTATTGTATTGAGGTACATGCATTCTAAACCTTGTTTGTTGAGAGTTGTTATCAAGAAACGATGTTGAATTCTATCAAATCCTTTTTTTCTACATTTATTGAGATGATCATAGGGTTTTTGTACTTCATTCTGCTGATGTGATGTATCACATTTATCAATTTGCATATGTTGAACCATCCTTGTACTGGGATGAATCCCATTTGATCATGATGAATAATATTTTTATTGTGCTGCTGGATTTGGTTTGTTAGTATTTTCTTGAGGATTTTTACATCTATGCTCATCAGGGATATTGGTCTGTTATCTTTTTTTCTTGTAATTTACTTGTCTGGCTTTGGTATCAGAGAAATGCTGGCCTCATAAAATGAATTTGGAAGCATTCCCTCTTCTTCAGTTTTCTGGAAGAGTTTAAGAAGGATTCATATTAATTCTTCTCTAAATGTTTGGTATAATTCAGCATGAAACCATCAGGTCTTGGGCTTTTATTTTATGGGAAACTTTTTATTTCTAATTTAATATCCTTACTCATTATTCATCTATTCGGATGTCCTGCTTCTTCATGATTCAGTCTCAGTAGGTTATACGTAGCTAGGAATTTATTTCTTCTAGGTTATCTATTTTTTTGCCATATAATTGTTGATAGTGGTAGTCTTTTATGATCCTTTCTATTTCTGTGATGTCAGTTATAATATCTCATCTTTCTTTTCTGATTGTATGTGAGTCTTCTCCCTCTCTTCTTAGTCTAGCTATAGATTTGTCCACTTTGTTTCTTTTTTTAAAGAAAAAAAAAACCTCTTCATTTCATTGGTCTTTCCTATTGTTTTCTAGTCCCTATTTTACTTATTTTCGCTCTGATATTATTTTCTTCCTTCTGCTAACTCCATGCTTAATTCTTTCCTAGTGCCTTGAAGTGTAACACTAGGTAGTATATTTCAGAACTCCTTTTACCTTTTTTTCAGCCACAGCTCAAAAGATCTTTTTTGATGTAGGTGTTTAATGTAGGTATTTATTGATATGAACTTCCCTCTTAGAACTGCTTTTGCTGCATCTGATAAATTTTGATCTGTTGTATTTCCATTTTTGTTTTTCTGAAGATATTTTTAAATTTCCCTTTTATTTAGTGACCCATTGGCTGTTCAGGAGTGCGTTGTTTAATTTCCACGTATTTGTGAATGTGTCACTATTTTTCTGCTATATTTTCCTAATTACCTACTATCCAGTCACAAAAAGCAATGACTATGACATAGTTTAGGTTTTGTCAGGACAGCATCCTACTTCTGCATATCAATTTCTGTAGTTTTCAGATCTTAATGCATAAAACCCTCAGACTATCAATGGCTTAAAATAGCAAACATGTATTTTCTTGTTCATGAATCTGCAGGTCAGCTGTGGCTCTACTGGACTAATCAGAAATCAGCCAAACTTAGCTCCCAGTTGTGGATTGGGTTCAGGTTTATTTCACCTTTCTTTCTTCCCCCAGACCAGCAGCCAGCTAGGGCATATTCTGCTCTGGCTAATCACAAGAGTTCAAGAGGGCAAGCCAAACAATGCAAATACATTTAAAGCCTCTGTTTAACATTCCACTGGCCAAATCAAGACCTATGTCCAAATTCAACATCAGTGGGGTGGGGAAGTATAATTATATAATAGTGAATATTTAGGAACAATCCAGGGGTATATTTTCCCAGGCCAGGAGTACTAAAAGTGAAAAGGTCCTGAGAAAGGAGTGTGTCTGTCATTTTCTAGGAAATCCAAGAAGGCTAATATGGCTAGAGAAGAATGAACAAGAAGAACAATGGTAAGACATGAAATCAGATAAATCAGAAAAGTATTGAAGGTTGCAGGAGCAGATCATGTAAAGCCTGGTAGGCTTAGGACTGGAGCTTTGATCAGAGAAATGACATGATCTGCCTGAAGTGGTTAGCAGGGTCACCTTGGCTGTTGTGATAAGAGTAGAAGGATGACCCATAAGGGAGACCAATTAGCTCAGGCCCTCCAACCTGAGCTACAGAATGAGACCCTGTATCAAACAAAAAAATGATGTTGGGAAACTGGATACGTACATACAAGAGAATGAAACTGGACTTTTATACTACACACAAAAAGTCAACTCAAAATGAACTAAACACTTAAATATAAGACCTGAAACTATAAAACTCCTAGTAGAAACATAGGGGAAAGCTCCATGGCATTGATCTTGGCAATAATTTAATGGCTATAACACTAAAAGCATGGAAAACAAAAACAAACATAAACAAGTGGGACTATAACAAACCGAAAAGCTTCTGTGCAATGAAGGAAATATTTAATAGAGGGAAAAGGTAACCTATGGAATGGAAGAAAATATTTGCAAATCATATATTTGAACAGGGGTAATCTCCAAAATTTATAAAGAACTCCTACAACTTAATAGCAAAAAAACCCACTAAGCTGATTTTAAAATGGGCTAAGTACTTAAATAGACATTTCTCCAAGGAAGACATATAAATGGCCAACAGTTATATGAAAAGTTGTTCGACATCACTAATCATCGGAGAAATTGAAATCAAAACCACAATGAGATACCATCTTACACCTGCTAGGTCAAAAAGTTTTAAAATTGTGTTTGCAAGGATGTGGAGAAAATGAAGCCTTTATACATTATTGGTGAGAATGTAAATTAGTACAGCCATTATGGAAAACAATATGAAGGTTCCTAAAAAAAAAATTAAAAAGTGAATTACCATATGATCCAGCAATCACCCTTCTGGTATTTATCCAAAAGAATGGAAACCCAGATGCTAAAGAGATATCAGCATTCCCATGTTTATTCCAGTACTATTCACAATAGCCAAGATGCAGAAACAACTTAAGTCTATCAGTGGTTGAATGGATAAAGAAGATGAGGGGTGTGTGTCTGTGTAAGAGTGTGTGAGTGTGTGTGTGTGTGTGTGTGTGTGTACATACTAGAATCTCATTTAGCCTTTGAACCTGGAGGACATTATGCTCAGTAAAAAAAGCCAAATACAGAAAGACAAATACTACATGATCTCACTTTTATACGGAATCTAAAAAAGTTGACCTAATAGAGAACAGAACGTCATTACCAGGGGTCGGGGAGATGTTAGGCAAAGGGTATAAACTTGCAGTTGTAAGATGAATATGTTTTGAAGACCTAATGTACAATATGGTGACTATAGTTAATAATATATACTTGAAATCTGCTAAGAGAATAGGTCTTAAGTATTCGAATCACAAAAATTTTAAAAAGTTGATAACAACGTGAGGTGACATATGTGTTAATTAGCTTGACTGTGGTGATAATTTCAAATGTATACTTAAAACATCATGTACACCTTAAATATATACAATTCAATTTTTATTTGTCAATTTAGACTTCAACAAAGCTGGAGGGAAAAAAGCAAAGATGATTGTTATCAGGCTGGTTTAGACATGTGTCAATCCATAAATCACTCACTGTAACTAACAGGATGGACTGTGCTGATTGGCTTCAGCCTGGGCTGTTTGACAGATCCTCAGAGGATTCACCCAGACCTCAAGAACTGAGAGTGGGTAGGATTAAATTCCCAAACAAAATTAAAGACAGTTGCCAGAAGAAGAGAGAATGGGATCTAGGGACATGAGCAACAAATTTGAACAAAGTCCAAATTCAAAAAATTTTTAAACAATCACATAGCACAAGAATAAATGTTTTACTTCTCCTATATTCTCTCCTACGCTATCACACTCTCCCTTTCCTTCCATTTGCCAATCTTTTCCTTTCTCCTCTATCCACCCTCAATACTTTAAAGAATTATACTTATATATTCTAGTGGGTTTGTTAAAATGCCATGCAAGTCTTTACTTCACAAACACCTTCTCTTTCCCAGATATGTATATCAGCATACTCATGGATAAATATTCACATCCATGCCCACAATTCAGGCAGTTATACATACACACACACCCTCTGGAGTAAAAAATAACAGGAAAAAGAAAAAGTTTGTATTCTGTGTGATCATGTTCAAAACTAGATGAATCCCTACAATGGTCAGATATTAATTATGTGCCACATTTTGGTATAGGCATCCTTTTCAAGATATTTTTCTAGCATTATTAAAATGTTACCTTTTAAAGAATAAACAGATTAAACAATAGTATTTAAATTCTAACTTTTAAAAATTAAATTTTTAACTAATTTGCTGCTGTGAGAAATAATTCAGAGAGATGCCAAGGACCCTGTTTTCTGTTTCCCCTAATGGTAACATCTTGCAAAACTATAGTGCTATGTTACAATAAGGGTATTTGTATTCATGCAGTCAAAATGCTGACCGTTTCCATGACCATAAGGATCCCTCATATTGCTCTCTTAAAGCCACACCCACTCCCTCCTGTCCTTACCTTGCAGTTATCCCTTCAACCACAAATCCGTTCTGCATTTCTGTACATGTATCATTCACCATTCACAAATGTTTTTCACATTTCTGTGAAATCACACAATATGTAACTTGCTGGGATTGACTTTTATCATTTGGCATCCTTCTTGGAATACTCATCCCCCACCCCCAAGTTGATGCATACATCCATAGTTTCTTTCTTTTTATTTCTGTGCAGTATTCCAGGCTATAGATTTACCACAGCCTATTTAACCATTCATCTATTGAAGAACATGTGGGTTGTTTTCAGTTTGGGGCCATTATGAACATAACATTAGTGTACAGGTTTATGTGAACATAAGTCTCCATTTCCCTGAGACAAAAACCCAGGAGTTCAATTGGTAGGTGGTTTGGTAGTTATGGTACATACATGTTTAATTCTTTATCAGACTGCCAAACTGTTTTTCAGAATGGATATATAATTTTACATTCCTAAGAGCAGTTTATCCATTTTCTATGCATCCTCACCAAAATTTGGTGTTGTAACTATTTTCTATTTTAGTCATTCTGACAAGTGTGTTGTGATATCTCATTGTGGTTTTAATTTGCATTTCCGTAACAGTTACACAATGTTGAAAGGCCGGGCACGGTAGGTCACACCTATAATCCCAGCACTTTGGGAGGCCAAGGCGGGTGGATCACAAGGTCAAGAGATCGAGACCATCCTGGTCAACATGGTGAAACCCGGTCTCTACTAAAAATATAAAAATTAGCTGGGCATGGTGGCACGTGCCTGTAGTCCCAGCTACTCGGGAGGCTAAGGCAGGAGAATTGCTTGAACCCAGGAGGCTGAGGTTGCGGTGAGCCGAGATCGAGCCATTGCACTCCAGCCTGGGTAACAAGAGCGAAACTCCATCTCAAAAAAAAAAAAAAAAGAAAAGAAAAGAAAAACAATGTTGAATATCTTTTCACATGCTTATTTTCCTCGTCCCCTGCTTAGCCTTCTCTGACATTACCTGGCAGAAGGGGTTGAGGCACTTCCACTTGGCTTTTGTTGGCAAGGGTGTGTGTGGGAATCAGTCATTTCTGTGGTGTTAGGCTGGAGTAGAACAGTTATTATCTAAAAGGTTTTGGTCTCTATAGGCTGTCCCTCTCCTGGTCCTCGGGCTTAGAAGGAACAGGCTTTTGTAGGAATTTTTAAAATTTTTGCATTCATTGGCATTTCTGGGTTGCTGGCCTCTCCAGCTTTAAAGCGGGAATATATGAAGCAAAAAGAAAACCCAGTGAACTCATTATCATGCCACTCTTCTGGCCTTGAACTCCCTAGCTAGTCTGCCTTCTACTTTCCACCTTTTAGAGCTTCTTATGTAATACCCAGAATTTTTTGTTGTAGTTAGTGGGAGGAACAAAATACTTCTCATCTTCTTAAAAGTGGGAGTCTCAAAATAGTTGCATGTCTGCATATGTACTATTTGATATGTTGATTAAATATTGATTTTAAGTATGATTCTTTTCCTTAGAAAAAACATTTGAAAACAAATAAGGAAAGGAATTCTACTATAGCAAGCCACCAAAATGCCAGAGAAGGACAAAAGGTAAATTTTCGTTAATCTAGTTATTACAAGTTTTTTTTAATAAATGCAAGAGAATGGCAAGTTATTTTCTCTTACACTTCTTATACTTGAATTTTCCCCTGGGAGGAGTTAAAATTGTGTTCATATTATTTACAGTTTATAAAAACACAAAAGATCCTTGACAGATGAGAGGTGGGCCTTATTAAGATGTCATATTAAATTGCATTTATACTTACCTTACTCTAAAAAGTATTTGAGGAAGCTTACAGAGATGCATCCAGGGTAGCAAGAATAAACAAATTAAAACTAAGAAAAATTAAGTGGGACTATAAGGATGTAAAAATAAAAATAGTGGTACTGAAAGATCAGCTTCTACCATGACAGCACAAAGAGCTCTGCAAACCCATTCACCAGCAAAACTGGGGAAAATTATCATCCACAACAACAAACAACAACAGATAAAGTCTCTGAAATAGTCTTAAAGGCATACAGCAAATGAAACAAAAATCTATTCAAGAAAGTCTACTAAAATTCATTAAAAACTGTGAGAGCCTGCGATATTTCAATCAAGACTCTTCCCCTACCCCCACCCACCTCCGCAGCTCAGTAAAACAGAAACTCCACACTAGTGTAGACAAGAAATTACGGTTCCCTCTTCCCAGACCTCCAAAGGGCTATCCTGGGAGGCGCAGGATATCAGTATTTCTTATTCTGCCCCCAGCTACCCATTGCTAAGTCAGGTGAGTGCAGACAAGAGATGGGGGCTCCCTTCCTCTCCCAGTCCCCATTCATGAGACAGAGGCTCTACTTCACGTGCTCCACTATTGAGAATTCTTGGGCTCTGATTGCCTTTATCTTGGCTTGTAAAATGATGGTTCCACACTGGTAGAGGCAAATGGCAAAGACCTAAAGCTACTGCCTCCCCTCCACCTATAGTTCAGCTCCTAAAGCAGGGTATCCCTTGGAGGGAAGAGTGCCATTTCCCCATCCCCAGCTCATAAGCCATAGCTTAGAAATTTTGCCCTGCTGAAAACTCAGGTCATGAAACAAATGGCTCCTAATCTCTTCCAGAAAAAGAAAAGTTCAAGCTTAAGGACATTCTCAAAACCAATGCAAGTGTGGTTAAAAAAACAAAACAAAACAAAAACAAAAACAAACAAACAACAGAAAAAACGATAAGAAAATCTGGAAGACAAATATGTTACTGGTAGAAGTTATCTTACCTGCAGCAAATCCATACATGTCTGCAGCAACATCAGTTCTTGCCTTCCACTCCTGCCCTAAAACTTGTCTCAGTCTCTTTTTCTGCCTTCTGCCTCTGAGTCAAATTCTTTAAAATCTCATATACCAGTTAAACTCTGCCATTTTGTTTCTTGATGCGCATGCTTGAGCTCACTCCTGAATCTTATCATGAAGCTGCTGATCACCAGTCTCAGGTGTTTCCTGTCTGTAGGAAGCCTGCCTTTCCCTGCTGCTGGCTGCAACCAATTATTATTTTAGAGAGAGCGTTAACAACCACCTGACCATCACCTGATGCCTGACGTTCCTGGTGGAGTTTTGCTGGAGCCCTCTCCTGCCCTACTGATGCCTGATTAGCTACCTACTGTAAATGAACCCTAGCAGATTCATTGGCGCTACAAGGTAGACTGAATACTGACTAATTTGCCAGAGAGAACTGGAGAAAAAGACAGCTAGCAGGAGCCCTAACTGGAGTCAAAAAAAATCTTAAACACTGACTTCTGCAACTGTCCTTTTGAAGAGGTCCAAATTTGATTGGATTAGTCTGAAAAGAAGAGCTGAATGTGGTCAGGGAAGGAGACAAAGAGAGCCCTACCTAAACCACTCCCATCACAAGTGAATGTGGATATACCTAAGTCTGTACTCTTGAGGATCAACATCAGAGGCTTAGTACTGCAGGGAGCAGAGGTGGCTATAAAGGAGTAATGCTCCTTTCCTTCTGCTCTCCCTTCTAGAATTACATTATTTCAAGAATGTAACATGAATAGGAATTAAAAATTTTTTATAGTAAACATTCTCTAATTGATACCCCGGTGTTAAGTCATTTGCAGGACCCAATAACCAAAATAGGTTTTCTTAGGGGATTTTTAAAATGTATATATTGCAAGACACATATTTATTTAGTTCTCATAAATAGTTCACATAGTGGTTTTCCTCACCTATCCAAGCTACATTTAATGTAAAATATTACAAATCCCTTTATATTAAATGCTCATGTATTTGCATCTTTCTTGATTGGAGGTTTTAAAATTTTAAGAAATCATTATATTTAACGTTAAATACTTCCAAATGGAAAATGATCTTCATTTGGTCAAATGCTTTGAGAAGGTTGCATACATCCTAAGTGTGCCCATAAGCTAATAGGAGATCGTGGTCACTTAAAATTTCTACTCATCTTTCACAAAAAGAGTGAATAATCTCATTTTCACTCAAGTAAATGGCTAAGACAACTTAAATTCATGCTTTCAAACTGAGTATTCTTACTTTGTTTGCTTATAAGACTTCAATACATCCATAAAATAAAATTGGTAAATTATTTTTAAAATATATCAGTTAACTTTGTTTCCCACTAAGACACTCTCACTTATTGATTCTGAAGACTTTCAACAAAAACAATTACTGTGGTTAGAAATTGTAGCTCATGTACATAAGATCACTGACCTGGTGATATTTTTCTCTGGGATAAGTGTAATAGTTTATTATGGTTCACAGAATCATTCCAATGGGGGCTGAAAATGACAAGAGTTTATCAAATCAAGTCTTACTAATTTTCTTCAACCTGATTTCAATCCCTGTCTTGCCAAATCCTAGTGATTACATAATATCACTACTTTTAAATTGTGTATTTTTTCTAGAATGTTTTTCTTTCTTCAATAATCAAATTTTGAATTTTGCATTTTACTCTTTTCATACTGATTTTGCTGATTTTTCTGCTGCCAATGGATTATATAGATGAAGAGGTGGGTTTCAGCTTTAACTCCAATTCATAGTCTACTTTTATTTTGGTTTTATATGCATTACATGTAACATGAATGTGCATATACATGTATAAGCATTATATGTAACATGCACACACATATGCATGTATATACACATAATACATCTGTGCATATACATGTAATCAATGTACACTTATGTTACATGTAATGCAAATACATATAATGCATATAAATCTTCCTCAGGCCCTTCCTCAGGCCCCTTTGGAAAATTCTTTCTAATATCCATATATGACAGATACAGAAACAAAACTTTGGGAGCATTTAAAATATTTTCTTGGTAACATAATGATTTGTACACTAGTCAAGATTAGCAGTCACAATTCCAATGCCACAGTGTTTGGTGTCCCTTTTACTCCAACTGGATAATATTGGCAAGTCCTTTCAAGACAGAAAGCAGGGTCATATGTTTATGTCCTCACTTTGGACTTCTTTATTTTTTTAGTGTATTTTTTTATTGTATTTTAGGTTTTGGGGTACATGTGAAGAACATGCAAGATTGTTGCATAGGTACACACATGGCAGAGTGATTTGCTGCCTTCCTCCCCATCACCTATATCTGGCATTTCTCCCCATGCTGTCTCTCCCAAACTCTCCACCCACCCCCTGCTGTCCCTCCCCTATTTCCCCCCAACAGACCCCAGTGTGTGATGCTTCCCACCCTATGTCCATGTGTTCTCATTGTTCAACAGCCACCTATGAGTGAGAACATGCGGTGTTTGATTTTCTGTTCTTTGACAGTTTGCTGAGAATGATGGTTTCCAGGTTCATCCATGTCCCTACAAAGGGCACGAACTCATCGTTTTTGATGGTTGCATAATATTCCATGGTGTATATGTGCCACACTTTCCCTGTTCAGTCTATCATCGATGGGCATTTGGGTTGATTCCAGGTCTTTGCTATTGTAAACAGTGCTGCAATGAACATTCGTGTGCATGTGTCCTTATAGTAGAACAATTTTTAATCATTTGGATATATACCCAGTAATGGGATTGCTGGGTCAAATGGAATTTCTATTTCTAGGTCCTTGAGAAATCGCCACGCTGTCTTCCACAATGGTTGAACTAATTTACACTCCCACCAACAGTGTAAAAGTGTTCCTACTTCTCCACATCCTCTCCAGCATCTGTTGTCTCCAGATTTTTTAATGATCGCCATTCTAACTGGCGTGAGATGGTATCTCAATGTAGTTTTGATTTGCATTTCTCTAAAGACCAGTGATGATGAGCACTTTTTCATATGTTTCTTGGCCTCATGTTTGTCTTCTTTTGTAAAGTGTCTGTTCATATCCTTTGCCCACTTTTGAATGGGCTTGTTTTTTTCTTGTAAATCTGTTTTAGTTCTTTGTAGATTCTGGATATCAGCCCTTTGTCAGATGGGTAGACTGCAAAAATTTTTTCCCATTCTGTTGGTTGCCAATTCACTCTAATGACTTTTTCTTTTGCTGCGCAGAAGCTGTGGAATTTGATTAGGTCCCATTTGTCTATTTTGGTTTTTGTTGCCAATGCTTTTGGTGTTTTGGTCATGAAGTCCTTGCCTACGCCTATGTCCTGAATGGTTTTGCCTAGGTTTTCTTCTAGGGTTTTTATGGTGTTAGGTCTTATGTTTAAGTCTTTAATCCATCTGGAGTTAATTTTAGTGTAAGGTGTCAGGAAGGGGTCCAGTTTCTGCTTTCTGCACATGGCTAGCCAGTTTTCCCAACACCATTTATTAAACAGGTACTCCTTTCCCCACTGCTTTTTTTTGTCAGGTTTGTCAAAGATTCGATGGTTGTAGATGTGTTGTGTTGCCTCCCAGGCCTCTGTTCTGTTCTGTTGGTCTATATCTCTGTTTTGGTATCAGTACCATGCTGTTTTGATTACTGTAGCCTTGTAGTATAGTTTGAAGTCAGGTAGTGTGATGCCTCCCGCTTTGTTCTTTTTGCTTAGAATTGACTTGGCTATGCGGGCTCTATTTTGGTTCCCATTGTCAGTATTAGACAGATCAACGAGACAGAAAATTAACAAGGATATCTAGGACTTGAACTCAGATCTGGAACAAGCAAACCTAATAGACATTTACAGAACCCTCCACCTCAAATCCACAGAATATACATTCTTCTCAGCACCACATCGCACCTACTCTAAAATTGACCACATAATCGGAAGTAAATCACTCCTCAGGAAATGCAAAAGAACAGAAATCATAACAACCAGTCTCTCAGACCACAGTGCAATCAAGTTAGAACTCAGAATTCAGAAACTAACTCAGAACTGCACAGCTTCATGGAAACTGAACAACTGGCTCTTGAATGTTGACTGGATAAACAATAAAATGAAGGCAGAAATAAAGATGTTCTTCGAAACCAATGAGAACGAAGACACAACATATCAGAATCTCTGGGACACATTTAAAGCAGTCTCTAGGGGAAAATATATAGCAATAAATGCCCACATGAGAAGCAAGGAGAGATCTAAAATCAACGCCCTATTGTTAAAATTGAAAGAGCTAGAGGAGCAAGATCAAAAAAAACTCAAAAGCTAGCAGAAGACAAGAAATAACTAAGATCAGAGCAGAACTGAAGGAGATAGAGACACAAAAAACCCTTCAAAAAATCAATAAATCCAGGAGCTGGCTTTTTGAAAAGATCAACAAAATAGACAGACCACTAGCCAGATTAATAGAAAAGAGAGAAGAATCAAACAGATGCAATAAAAAACAATAAAGGGGATATCACCACAGATTCCACAGAAATACAAACCATCATCAGAGATTATTACAAACAACTCTATGAACATAAACTAGTAAACCAGGAAGAAATAAATAAATTCCTGGACACTTGCATCCTCCCAAGCCTAAACCAGGGAGAAGTCAAAACCCTGAATAGACCAATAACAAGGTCTGAAGTTGCGGCAGCAATTAAGAGCCTACCACCCAAAAAAAGCCCAGGTCCAGGTGGGTTCACAGCCAAATTCTACCAGACATACAAAGAGGAGCTGGTACCATTCCTTCTGAAACTATTCCAAACAATCCGAAAAGAGGGAATCCTTCCCAAATCATTTTATGAGACCAACATCATCCTGATACCAAAACCTGGCAGAGACTGAACAAGAAAAGAAAACTTCAGGCCAATATCCATGATGAACATAGATGCAAAAATCTTCAATAAAATACTGGCAAGCCGATTGCAACAGCACATCAAAAAGCTTATCCACCATGATCAAGTAGGATTCATCCCGGGGATGCAAGGCTGGTTCAACATACGCAAGTCTATAAATATAATTCACCACATAAATAGAACCAAAGACAAAAACCACATGATTATCTCAATAGATGCAGAGAAGGCCTTTGACAAAATTCAACAGCCCTTTATGCTAAAAACCTTCAATAAACTAAGTATTGATGGAACGTATCTCAAAATAATAAAAGCTATTTACGATAAACCAACAGCCAATATCATACTGAATGGACAAAACTGGAAGCATTCCCTTTGAAATCAGGCACTAGACAAGGGTGCCCTCTCTCACCACTCCTATTCAATATAGTATTGGAAGTTCTAGCCAGAGCAATCAGGCAAGAAAAAGAAATAAAAGGTATTCGAATAAGAAAGGCAGAAGTCAAGTTGTCTCTATTTGCAGGCGACGTGATTGTATACCTAGAAGACCCCATCGTCTCAGCCCAAAATCTCCTGAAACTGATAAGCAACTTCAGCAAAGTCTCAGGATACAAAATCAATGTGCAAAAATCACAAGCATTCCTATACACCAATAACAGACTTAAAGAGAGCCAAATCAAGAACGAACTACCATTCACAATTGCTGCAAAGAAAATAAAATACCTGGGAATACAACAAACAAGGAACTTAAAGGACTTCTTCAAGGAGAACTACAAACCACTGCTCAACGAAATAAGAGAGGACGCAAACAGATGGAGAAACATTCCATGTTCATGGTTAGGAAGAATCAATATTGTGAAAATGGCCATACTGCAAAAAGAAATTTACAGATTCAACGCTATCCCCATCAAGCTACCAATGACCTTCTTCACAGAACTGGAAAAAACCACCTCAAACTTCATATTGAACTTTGGACTTCTTTACAAGCTTCAAAAAAATGATTTTCATCTTTTTTTTTTTTTTGAGACAGAGTCTTACTGTCACCCAGGCTGGAGTACAGTGGTGAGATCTCTGCTTACTGCAATCTCTGACTCCCAGGTTCAAGCAATTCTCCTGCCTCAGCCTCTCAAGTAGTTGGGATTACAAGTGCCCACCACCACGCCCATCTAATTTTTGTGTGTGTGTGTGTATTTTTAGTAGAGCATGGGTTTTGCCATGTTGGCCAGGCTGGTCTTGAACTCCTGACCTCAAGTGATCCACCCACCTTGGCCTCCCTAAGTACTGGGAGTACAGGTGTGAGCCACCATGCCTGGTCTCATCTTTTTATATATAAGCACAGTTCTGCAATCTGTTTATGTATTTTTACATAATTTTATATCTTTTCACCATTTCACACTTTTATCTTCCCATATGTATGTTCTTCTAATTTAAATGAGTGAGATTATAAGCATATCATTTTTTTTGTCTCTTTCTCATTACAAATAACTCTATGTCATGTGGAAAATTTTTAAGCCCCCTTTACTGCCAAAATATAGTATCAGTATTTTCTTCTACTCATTGATGCAGAAGAAAAGTAGTGTAGTGAAAAATATTAGAAGATTCTGATTTATATTTTTGGTCATTCTTAACCTATACGGGTGAAATGAGAAATGCCTGTTAAAAATGCACAATACCATAAATCATATAGGAAATATACCCCATTTCATGTTGATAACATAGTATTGTTTGCTTTCTGGTTCTACATTCCATTAGGTTTATGATAGAGGACATTTACTGCAAAGACACAAAGAATCAAATTCTGACGTGAAAGGTAATATTCTGCTTCTGCCTTCTCCTAAACAATTAATTCATTTACTCAACTAAGAATTTTTGGTGCCACAACTTTGAGGTTGCCACTGTGCTTGGTGCTAGGGATATTAAAAGTCCATGATACTATTTCTTTCCTGCAGGACCTCATCCTTTAATCAGGAAAGAAAACACAACAAGCCAAGTGCAGCATCATAGACACAATGCCAGTAGTCTGTTTAGGGTTCCCAGGGAGCACAGAGAAAGGAGTGGTCAATTACATTGGAGAACAGAAAGGGCCACGTATTTGAGGGCTATCCTTGAGGTTTTGAAAGGTATATCCCCAAAGGGAAAGGGATTTTATGTTTTAAAAATGATTTTTTTCCTCTCATTTCATAATTTAATAGAATATAACCCCAGGAGAGAAATCAGTTCACAGACTGTTCATTGGCTTCTACTGCAATCTGCTAAGTCTGATGTGAATCTTCAACTGACTCTCTCACATTCTGGGGTTTTGTTTTTTTTTTTTTTCCTTAATTTTCATCACCTTATCTTTAGTTGAGGTCCTCTGGGGGAAAAAAAATCATATAATTTAAGCAATATTTTAATTTTATCTAAAATACTTAATTTTATTGTACATTTTTATCTACCTATTTCCCAAAAGGATTTGAGGTAACCTAATTATAAACACATGCACACACATTTATATATCCATTTAGTTTATGATGTAGCAAAATAGTTAAAAGTATAAATGGAGATAAGAACTAAGAACCATGCCTAGGAAAGGGAAGTATACTATTATAATTAAAATAATCAATTCACTTAAACTTTATTTTTCTGACAATTCAGCCAAGCAGTTTAGCTGCTTTTATATGTAACTTTTATGTATTCGTTTGTTAACATTTTAATGTCAAAAATTAGAAATAAAGATAAGCAAAAGAAAGTAAAAATTATACTTTAGGCTATTTATTTTAGACCCTTTCCTGTATTTATCCACATACACACCATGTTAATGAATCATATAACAGTCACATTATTTTGCAACTTACTTTTTAATTTTAAATTACAGTATATTATAAACCTCTTTATATGTAAATAAATGGTGGCAAAGTATTCTATTCTATTAATTAAGCCACCTCTATTATTAAACTTACATTTTATTTCCAATTTTCTTCCTGTTATAAATAACAATGAAAACTTTATAACTCTCTATTTGTGTGTATTCTTAATTATTTTTTATAAGTTCCTAGAAAAGGAATTGCTCACCCAAAAGATATGAGTGTTTTTAAATGCAACATTTGTAACATTTGAAGACTGCTTATTTTAATTTCATTGAACTACTACTGTCTTACAAGTTATTTGCTAGCATTTTCCAGTTTGAGAAAAGATGAAAAATATGATATGTAAATGAGGGAATTAATATTTTCATGCTACTATGATCTTTACCATCTTCTCTAGATACAAGGCCAAATGAACCAGATGATTATATGGTTGATTATTTCAGAAGACAGTTACCTGATCAAGGTTTGGGTGAGTAAAATAGGAACACAGACAGTAATGAGTGGTCCCCTATGATCTGAATGTTATTTTTCTCTCTAGCTCTAGAAATACACAGGGGAAACCAGTAGAAATTTACTGTATGTCAATTTGCTTTCTTTTAATTTCACCCAGTCAAAACCAAAACAAAACAAAAGAATACTCATCTCATTGTCTAATCTTGTCATTCCCACCTTATCAAATCTTAGAGCAGAGAGAAACCTTGAGAGTGCTCTAGTCTCACCTCCTGCTCATGTCAGGTCCCAGGCTCATCCAACCTCTGGTTGACTATGCTTGGTGACAACTACTTTACTAAATTGCAATATAATTCATTCCATTGCTAAAGAGTTATAGCATTGAAACAGTTTATTTTATTTTGACTTAAAAATATGTGTTCTTGTAAATGTCTCCACCTCTTTTAATCTGTTCTCTCTAATAACACAAAACAGTAAAGAACCCTTAAAGGTAAATAATTCCGATGGACTCAACTTCCCCAATTCTCCTTGAAATAATGCAATTGTAATACCTGACCTACTTTTTAAAAAGCTGTCACTTATTTCCCTGAAACTTTCCCTGTTTCTTTCAACCATCCATAAAACACCATGATTCAAGCCCCTTTACCATTTCATTTTACTCTTTTTTGTTGCTATTCAAGTTTAAATGAAACTGAACACAGTATTGCAGTTGTTATCTAACAAGTGTAAAATATATCCTCATTTTTATTTGTTCCTTTATAGATACCAGGTTTCCATTAATGCAGTTTAAGATTATATTTCTTCTTTTGTATCCTAAAATATTGACATACTGGATTTCATATATTCAAACCTTTAATGTTTTATTTTCATAGTGCTACTGCTAAGTTGTATCTCCATGCTTTACTTCTTCACTTATTATTTAGTTCATTGTGCTTGACCTTAAATTTATTCCTGTTTAATTTAAATTTAATCTTCTTAGACACAGCCTTTCATGAACTCTCGATCTTGATTATGTCATATTGTTATACTTTGTATGTACGCATGTGTGAGTACATATATATGGGTGTATATGTATACATACACGCATATACATATACATACATTGTATGTGACATCTTATCAAAGCTTCAGAGCCTTATATTTAACTATCTGCTATGCATCACCACACAGATGTCCCACATATCCAAATTCAAATTCATCTAATTCCACACTAAATGCTCTTCCTCCCATATTCTCAATAACATAGACAGTAGTACTATCTCCATAACCACTCCAGCTACAAATCTGATCCGTATCCTTTTTTCTCACTTTCACTTCTGTCCCTCATATCCACTCAGCCACTGAATCCAGCTGATTTTACCTCATAATCTTTTTCTCTGTCTTAACTACCATCATTCTTTTCAGATTCTTATCATCATCCACTTACCAGGCGTATTACAGTTTTCTAGTTGGTCTCCCTGCCACCAATATTGTCATTTTAATTACATCCTTCAGACTACCATCAAAGTGATTTGCTAGAAACACAAATCTGACTATGCAACACCACTGCCTAAAGCCTTTCAGTGATTCCCAGTCATCTAATGGGGGTTGGACTGGCATTATCCTAAGACTGGTACTGTCTTTTCTTTAGGCATTCTCTTTCTCAATTTTTTTTATATTTAATTTTAAAATAATTTCAAGAATATTAAAAAAATTTCTCTCTCTCCCTATCTGTCTGTCTTTTTTCCCATTATCCATTTGAGTACAAGTTGTAGCATGCTCTTTTATCCCTAAAAACCTTCCACATACATTCTCTAAGAAAAAGAACATTCTCTTACATTAAAATCAGGACATTCAAGTTGATACAATACTATTTTGTATCACATATAATTCAGCTTTGCCAAATATCACAATAGTGTTCTTTACAGCAAACTTGCTATGTAATTCAAGGTGTAATTCAGAATCATGAATTGCATTGAATTATCGTATTTTTTTATTCTCTTAATTTGGAACATTGGCTCAGCCCTTCTTTGTCGTTCACAACCCTGGCATTTTTAAAGATTATCAGCAAGTTGTCTTATAGAATATCTGGTTTTAAAATGTTAGTGAACAAAAGAATTACCAAAAGAGTTTGTGAAAACCTCAGCTTCTGACTGAGTAGGTCTTTGATGCCACCCCTTAATTTGTATTGTTTATATGGGGTTTCAGATAATTCTGACATTGATGATCTGCAGACCACACTTTGCAAGTTACCACTATGGAGACTACAGTGAAAACTGGTGGGAGGCCAAGCAGTTGGGGCCTAGCCCATCCTAGCGTTTTTCATCTTGCAAAGCTTTCTTATGCAATTTTCTTTCAGTAATGATCTATTACTCAATATTTTTCCTTTTATTATTTTTAATTGACATAATAATTGTACCAAGCCTATTTCATCCTGAATAGTTTTCTTATGCAATGTTTCTTCCAATTATGGTCTATCACTCAAAATTTTTTCCTTTTATTATTATTTTTAGTTGATATAATAATTGTACATATGGGGTACAGTGTGATATTTTGATACATGTATACAGTGTATAATGATTAAATTGAGGTAATTAGCATCACCTCAAACAGTTATCTGTCTTTGTGTTTGGAACATCAAAATCTGCTCTCCTAACTATTTGAAAATACACAATAAATAATTATATTCACTCTATAATTCCATGGAACACTAACCCCTATTCCTCCTATGTAGCTATAATTGGTATCTGTTAGCCAATCTTCAAGTATCCTTTCCACCCCTCTATCCTTCTCTGCTTCTACTAACCACTATTCTACTCTCTACTTCTAGAGATCAATTTCTTAAGCTTCCTCGTATGAATGAGAACATGCAATATTTATCTTCCTGTGCCTGGCTTATTTCACTTAACATAATGTCCTCCAAGTTCATCAGTGTTGCCACAAATGACAGAATTTTGTTCTTTTTTATGGTTAAATTGTGTACATGTACCATATTTTCCTTATTATTTCATCTGTTGATGGACACTTGAGTTGATTCCATATCTTCGCTTTTGTGAACAGTGAGGCAATGACCATGAGAGTGCAGATATCTCTTTGACATACCGATTTCATTCTTTCTGGATATATACCCAGTGGTGGAATGGTTGGATCATATGGTAGTTCTGTTGTTAGTTTTCTGGGGAACCTCCATATTATTCTCCATAATGACTGCACAGATTTGCATTCCCACCAAAAGTGTGCAGGGATTCCTTTTTCTCCACATTCTCTCTAATACTTGTTATCTTTTATCTTTCTGATAATAGCTATTCTAACAGATATGAGGTCATATCTCCTTGTGGTTTTAATTTCCATTTCTCTGATGATTAGTACTGTTGAGCATTGGTTCATATACCTGTCGGCCATTTGTATGTCTTTTCTTCAGAGATGTCTATTCAGCTCATTTGTCCATTTTCAAAGTAGGTTACTTGGGTTTTTTTGTTTTGATTTTTTGTTTTTGCTGTTGAGGTAAATACCTTATTTATTTTGGATATTAATCCCTTGTCAGATAGTTTTCAAATGTTTTCTCCCATTCTGCAGGTTATCTCATCATTCTGTTGATTGCATCCTTTGCTGTGCAAAAGATTTTCAGTTTGATAGAATTCCATTTGCCTATATTTGCTTTTGTTGCCTGGGCTTTTGAGGTCTTCTCCATAAAATCTTTCACCAAACCAATGTCCTGAAGCATTTCCTTTGTGTTTTCTTCTGGTCATATCATAGTTTGGGGTCTTACATTTAAGTTCTTAGTCCATTTTGAATTGACTTTTTTTATGGTGAGAGATAGGAGTCCAGTTTCATTTTTCATATATTGATATCTAGTTCTCCTGGCACAGTTTATTGATGAGATTATCATTCTCTTATGAATGTTCTTGGCACCTTTGTCAAAAATCAGTTGTCTGTAAATAAGTATTGTGGGGTTCTCTGTTCTCTCTCATTGGTCTACATATCTATTTTTATGTCTTTAACCATGCTGGTTTGATTACTATTGCCTTCATTTTGAAGTTTGGTAGTGTGATGCCTCCAACTTTTTTCCTTTTGCTCACGATCTGCTGTTGCTATTTGGAGTCTTCTGTGGTTCTGCACAAATTTTAGGAATTTTTTTCCATTTCTTTGAATAATGTCATTGGTATTTTGATAGGGAGTACATTGAATCAGCAGATAACTTTGGATGGCACGGACATTTTCACAATATTAAGTCTTCTAATTCATGAACATGTGATGTCTATTTGTATCCTCCTCAGTTTTTTTCATCCGTGTTTTAGAGTTTTCCTTGTAGAGATATTTCACCTTTTTGGCTACATTTATTCCTAGGTATTATTTTTTGTACCTATTGTAAATGGGATTGCTTTCTTGATTTCCCATTTTGATGGTTTGTTGTTGGTATATAGAAATATCACTGATCTTTGTATGTTGGTTTTGTATCCTTCAACTTTACTAAATTTATCAGTTCTAGGAGTATTAGAGCTTTTAGGGTTTTCTGTATATAAGATCATGTCATCTGCAAAGGACAGTTTGACTTCCTTCTTTCCAATGTGGATGCCAGTTATTTCTTTCTCTTGCCTGTTAGCTTTGGCCAGAACTTTCATTACTATGTTGAACAAAAGTAAGCATCATTGTCTTTTTCCATATCTTAGAGGAAAATATTTCAACTTTTCCTCATTCAGCATGATATTGGGTGTGGGTTTGTCTTGTATGGCGTTATTGTATTGAGGTACATTCCTTCTGTACCTTATTTGGTGAGAGTTTTTGTCATGAAAGATGTTGAGTTCTATCAAATGCTTTTTCTGCATATGTTGAGATGATCATAGGGTTTTTGTCCTCCATTCTGTTGATGTGCTGAATCACATTTATCAATGTGTGTATGGCGATTTATCCTTGCACCCCTGGGATGAATCCCACTTGATCATGGTGATAGTTTTTTCAATGTGCTGCTGGATTTAGGAGATTTGGTTTGTTAGTTTTTGTTTTTGTTTTGAGGATTTTTACATCTATGTTTATCAAGTACATAGGCCTATAGGTTTCTTTTTCTTGTTGTGTCCTTGTCTGGTTGATATCAAAGTAATATTAGTCACACAGAATAAGTTTGCAAGAATTTCCTCCTCTTCAATTTTCTAGAAGAGTTTGAGAAGAACTGGTATTTGTTCCTCTTTAAATGTTTGTTAGAATTCTGCAGTGATGTCATCAGGGCCTGGGATTTTCTTCAATGGAAGACTTTTTATTACAGATTCAATCATTACTTTTAATTGATCTGTTTGGATTTTCTATTTATTCTTGGCTTAATCTTGGTAGGTTGTACATGTCTAGGAATTTATTCATTTCTGCTAAGTTTTCTAATTTGTTGGAGTACAGTTGTTTCTAATAGTCTCCAATGATCCTTGTATTTCTGTGGTATCAGTTGTAATGTCTTCTTCATTCTGATTTTTTTTGGGTCTCTTCTTTTTTTCTCTTGGTTATTCTAGCTAATGGTTTGTTGATTTTATCTTTCAAAAAAGTCAACTTTTTATTTTATTGATCTTTTATACTTTTTAGTCTCTATTTCATTTATTCTGCTCTGATCTTTATTATTTCTTTCCTCCTATTAATTTTTGGTTTGGTTTGTTCTTGTTTTCTAGTTCCTCATGGTACACAATTAGGTTGTTTATTTGAAATATTTCTACTTTTGGGATGTAGGCATTTATTGCTATAAACTTTCCTCTTAGTATTGCTTTTGCAATACCCCGTAGGTTTTGGGATGTTGTATTTCTATTTACATTGGTTTCAAGAAACTTTTTAATTTCCTTTTTACTTTCTTCAGCAGTTATTCAGAAATATGTTGTCTAAGTTTGATGTAACTATACAATTTTGAAAGTTCTTCTCATTATTGACTTCTAGTTTTATTTCATTGTGGTCAGGAGATACTTAATATTATTTCTGTTCTTTTAAATGTCTTAAAAATTATTTTGTTCCCTAACATAATAGAGAATGTTCCATGTGCTGATGGAAGGAATGTGTATTCTGCAGCTGTTGGATGCAATATTCTGTTAATGTTTATTGGGTTCATTTGTCCTAAAGTGCAGTTTAAGTTCAATGTTTCTTTTTTGATTTTCTGACTAGATGATCTGTCCAATGATGACAGTGATGTGTTAAAGTCGCCTTTGATATCAAAGTCTATCTCTCCCTTTAGATCTTTATGTTTCTGGGTGCTCTAGAGGGAAGTGCATATATATTCACAATCATTATATCCTCTTGCTGAGTTGACCCTCTTTATCATTATGACTTTGTCTCTTTCTTACAGTTTTTGGCTTAAAGTCTGTTTTATCTATATAAATATAGATACTTCTGCTCACTTTTGTTTTCTGTTTATGTGGAATATTTTTTCCATCCCTTCACTTAAGTCTGTATGTATCTTTATAGTGAAGTAAGTGTCCTGTCAGCAGCATATAATTGGTTTTTAAAATCCAGTCAGACAGTCTATATCTTTTAAGTGGGGAATTTAATTCACTTACATTTCAGGTTTTTATTAATAGGTGAGGACATACTCCTATCATTTTGTTGTTTTCTGGTTGTTTTGTACATTCTTTGATTCGTTCTTGCTGTCTTACTGTTTATCATGGTGGTTTGGTGGCTTTCTGTACCGATAAGCTTCAATTCTTTTTCCTGTTTGTGTATCTGTTCTACCAGTGAGTTTTATATTTTTATATGTTTTAATGATAGTGATTATTATCTATGTCCTTCCAAATGTAGTATTTCCTAGATTATTTCTTGTAAGACCAGTCTAGTGATAATAAATTACTTCAGTTTTTACTTGTCTATGACAGACTTTATTTCTCTCCCATGTCTGAAAGATAGCTTTGCTGAGTCTCGTATCCTTGACTGGCAATTTTTTTCATTCTGCACTTTGAATTTATCATCCCATTCTCTTCTAGCCTGTAAAGTTTCTGTAAAGACATCTGCTGTTAGTCTAATGATGATTCCCTTGTGTGTGACTTAATGCTTTTCTCTTGCTGTTTTTAGAATTCTTTGTCCTTGACTTTTGACAATATGATTGTAACGTGTCTTGGGTAGGACCTTTTTTCAGTTGAGTCTATTTGGGAAACTTTAAGTTTCCTGGATCTGAATCTCATATGTCTCCCCAGACTTGGAAAGTTTTCAGCTATTATTTTAAGAAATAGGTTTTCTACACCTTTCCCTTCTCTTCTCCTCTGGAGCTCCCATAATATGAATATTTGTTTGCTTAATGGTATCTCATGTCTTGTAGGCTTTCTTTACTTTTTCATTCTTTTCCCCCTCTCTTACTGGGTATTTCAACTACCTGTCTTTAAGTTCAGAGATTCTTTCTTCTGCTTAAGTATGCCTTCAAAGCTCTTTATTGTAAATTTTATTTCATTCACTGAATGTTTTAGCTGTGATATTTCTTTACTATTTCTATCTATGTTGAATTTCTTATTCATATTATTAATTGTTTTCCTGAATTATCTGTCTGTATTTTCTTGAATCTCATTGAGTTTTCTCAATTTCTCATTGAATTATTTTTCCAGCAATTTGTTGATTTCCTTTTCATGGGAGTCTGTTACTAAAAAGTTATTGTGGTTCTTTGGTGGTGTCATATTTCCTTGCTTTTTAGTGTTGCTTGTGTCCCTGCCTTGATACCTGTGCATCTGGTGGAATGATTGACCCTTCCAAACTTTCTAGAGTGGCTTTTGTAGAGAAACTTTCACCTGCAGTTGGGTTTCTGTGTGCCATTTGGGGAGAATGTGCTGACTTGTTTCTGGATAGGTGCAGTGGTATAGTCTTCATCTGTGTTCAACATAAGCATTAACTGTGGTTGCCTCAGTGGTCTAGATTGTAGAGGTTTGTGGAAGGAAGAGCATATGTTGTTAATCTCTTCACTGTTAAGGTCTTTTGAAGTCTTCCTATTTTTGTTTTCCCCATAATAGAGAGACTTACCTGAAGAGATCCCTCATGTTGTCAGGCCTGACACAACCTACAAGCAGCTGCAGTGGTGTGGGGTTCCAGGTGCAGGTGCTTGGAGTGGTTGTGGGACCAGGGTCTTAGACTCAAGGACTCATGAAACCATTGTGGCACCTGGGTCTTCTGGTGCATGTTCACTTTGTATGGCACAGTTGGATATAGGTTCCCTATAAAGCCAGGATCTACGAACCTGAGGCATCCCATGGGGCCAGGTTGTAACTGTGATTCTACTCCTATGCTATCCTCAGCACTGGCCTGACTCTGGGTAGGAAAGAGCACTCTGGATGTTTGGGCCCAGGAGACAGGATATGGCTGCAGTTCAGGCACCTGAGGAAATGGGGCTCAGTGACAATCTAGATTCCAGTGGATGAGGCACTGTGTAGTAGTGACTCTAGACCCTGGAATAGTGAGGCTCGGTATATCACAGACTCTGTGAGGCCAGGTGCAGTGGCAGAAAGTACCCCAGAGTGGTGACGTACAGTTATCATCTAGGCCCTAGAGGGACAGGGAGCAGCAGAGCAATGACTCCATTCTCCAAGAAGAGGAGTATTTCAGCAGCTCAGACTCTAAGGGGCTAGTTCAACTCTAGGGAAACAGAATACTCTAGTTGTTTGGCCTGTAGAGTAGAGTGTCTCAGCTCAGCCACTGCTATTTGGGACACAGGGTATTACATCTGCTCAGTCCTGGGATGCACAGCTCCTCAGCTCAGCCAGGGCACTGATCCTCCAAGGGGAAATGTACTGCTACAGCTCAGGGCTGTGGTCTGTGATTATTCTGGGTGGCCCAAGCACCATTTCCCTGGGATGTAGGGCACTACTTCAGCTTAGGTACTGGGGTACATGACCACTCTGAGTAACCAAGGCACCATTTCCTGGGATACAGGGTACTGCTTTAACTTAGGCACTGGTGAGGCATGACTACTCTGAGCAGCCAAGGTATTGTTTTCCCAGGAGGTAGGGTACCACCTAAGCTCCAGCCTAAGGGTGCAAGGAGAGGGAGAGTGTAACAGCTTCTGTTCCATTTCAGAGAGCTCAGTTTGAGGATGTTGGACCATCAGGCTGGGGTGGTTCCATAGCAGCCTAGTCTCAGGGATGAAGGGGAGCTATAGCCACTCACCTCTGATGCAAGACATACTTCTGCCGTAGGTCTAGTTCCAAGATGACAGCTCCTTCTCTGGGGGGAACACAGCTTGTGGAGTCCAGGCAGCTCCTTGAGCTGTGAGGAAGGACTGTCTGTGTCTGTGAGGACTGCAGGGGGCTCCAGGTGCTGAAGTCAATAGGTGTCCAACGTGTTGATGGAGGTTGCTGGGATCCTCTTGCTTTCTCTTCCTTGCTATAGGAAGAAATTCCTTCTGGTTCCCAGCTGATTGTGGTTAGAGGATGCGGTGGTAAAGGTTTGGTGTTTCCTTCCATTTTCTATATGACCTTCCCTAGTTTCTGTGCTCACCAGGGTTTCTGTTACTCCTCTGATGCACTCTGGTGCTCTTCCTTAATTATTTTCATTAAAATATATGGTTGCCCCTCAGTATACATAGGGGATTTGTTCCAGGACCCCCATGTATACCAAAATCCACACATACTCAAGTCCCACAGTCAGCCCTGTGGAATCCACATTTTCATAAAATTGACCCTTGATGTACATGGGCTTCATATCCCTTGAATACTGTATTTTCGACCCATGTTTGATTGAAAAAAAATCTACGTATAAGTAGACCCATACAGTTCAAACCTGTGTTATTCATAGGTCAAGCGTAATTGTTTATTCATTGTTCTTTTTGAGGGGTGTGAACTAGGATCTTCTAGCCAGCCATCTTGTTGACATTGCTCTGAGAAATAAAAAAAAATTTTTTGGCAACTTCTAGCTCCACCATAGAAACCAACTTCACTAACATGACATGAAAGACTTCCAGTGATCTGGACCCTGACCTTTACAAAGATGATTTTCTTGCCTCAGCGTGTATCAGTCATCTCACCTCCTGCTTCTGCTCATACTGACTTCTCTGCCTGAAACATACTTCTGCCTCTCTTCAACTAGATTAGCTACTCATCATTTAAGGCATAAGCACCAAGGTTTAATAAGTTTCAAACAGTTCCTTAAAATAAGAGTGAGATAGAGTGAATCATAGTTATGCACGAGTTGATCCGGTGGCTCAGAGAAGGGAATCTAATCCACCAGGAAATCCGTAAGAATGATTTCTTGAAGAATTTAATCCTTAAATCTTGATGTAGTCTTAACTGACAAGTTAGGCATTTAGGGTGGAGAGGAAGATCACTTCCTTGACTTCTTAAAAGACTATTGTCAATGATTCCGTGATCTTGGATGCAAATGCTAGTATGTCTGGGATGGAGAGAACTCATTCAGTGCCTTATGATTTCTCTCATCTCTTCCAATATTTATTCTCCCCTTTCCAGTTAGAGGAAAACTCTGTTTAATAGAAAAGAGAGAAGTAATTATGAGCTGAGGAACACTGCTCTTTGTCATCTATAAGTATTATAAAATAATTCCAGAAGTATAAATCTGAACATTCACTTGTATATTTTTATTCTGAATACAGCTAAGTAAAACTTTTTGTCAACATTTTATTCAAATCTTAGTTTATTTGAGGTTTAATCATCCTGAAACTATTCTGTTTTAGCCACTCTCTTATATTCAACATTAGTTACATGGTATTTCCATTGTTGTTCATATTCTTTTAAAAATCTGACGTTTCTCTGCTCCCCAGAGGTCCCAAGTTGTCATAGTGAGTGGTTGTGCTAGATACTTGGGTACAATGGTAAATAAAATATAGCAGAGTAGGTGACAAGTAAATAGATATAGTAATATGAAACAAATGCTACTTACTGTGTTATGGGTTTACATCGGAGTTATTTGGGGGTAGCAGCAAATCAGAAAAGGTTTCTCAGAAAAGGTAATTGTTAAGATTTCAGGGGCCGAATACATAACTTCTTTTTTTAACCAACTTCTATATCTATTAAGAATTAGAATGGAAAAGTAAGACAAAATACTAGCAAACCAAAAGGGATTATATACAATAACCAAATAGAATTTATCCCAGAAATGCAAGGTTAGTCTAACATATGGAATTATGAAAATTAAATAATATAATATACTATATTAATAGAATATAAAGAAAAAGGCATATGGTCATCTCGATAGATGCAGGAAAAGTGTCTGGCAAAATCCAACATTCTTTCATGATGAAAAAAGAGACACTCAACAAATTAGGAAAGATAGAATCTTCTGCTACCTAAAAAAAAAGCCATCTTCAAAAATCCCACAGCTAATGTCATAGTTGGTGGTACAAAACTAAATGCTTTTCTCCCTGAGATCCAAAACAAGACATAGATATTCACTCTCAGCATTTCTATTCAACATCATAATGAAGGCTTAGGCAGGGCAACAAGGCAAGAAGGAAAAATAAAAGGCATACAAATTAGAAAGAAAAAAATCGAGCCATCTCTATTTGTAGAATATATGTTCTTGTATATAGAAAATGCGAAGGAACACACATGTGCACACGCACACACGCACACACACACCACACTATTAGCACTAATAAATGAGTTCAACAAGGTTGCAGGATAAAAGATCAATAGGCAAAAATCAGTTGTAATGAATGAACTATATGGTATGTGAATTATCTCTCAAAAATCTGTTATAAAAATCAATTGTACCTCCATACACTAGCAATGAACATTTTGAAAATGAAATTAACAAAAAAAATTCCGTTTACATTAACATAAAAAAACAAAATAGGAATAAACTTTACGAAAGAAGTACAAGACTTGTTCACTGAAAACTACAAAAAACACAGTTGCAATATATTAAAGAAGCTCTAAATAAATGGCAAGACAACTCTATGATCACGGATCAGAAGATTTAATATTGCTAGATGGCAACACTCCTCAAATTAACAGATTCAATGCAATCCCTATCAAAATGTCAGCTATCTTTTGTGCAGAAACTAGCAAGCTGAACCTGAAATTTATATGGAAATCAAAGGCACCCAGAATAACCAAAGCAATTTTGAAAAAGAACAGTGTTTGAGGACTCCTGATTTCAAAACTGACTACTAAGCTATAATAATTGAAACTGTGTGGTACTGGCCTAAGAGCAAACATATAGATAAATGAAACAGGATTGAAAATATGGAAATAAACCTTTATATATATTTCAATTGATTTTTCAACAAAGGTGCCAAGACAATTGGATAGGGAAAAAATAATCTTTTCAGCAAATAGTACTGGGATAACTGGATATCCACATGCAAAAGAATGAAGTTGGCCCTGTTCCTTATATCACACACTAAAAATAATTGAAAATGGATCATAGACCCAAATGTAGGAGTTAAAACTACTCTTAGAAGAAAACATAGACTTGCTATTTAAACACAGAGAAGGGATTTCTGGTTTTAGCTCTAACATGAATAAAGCTTCAAAGTCAACATTCCTGCCCTTACAACAAGAAAAAGCTGAACAAACTAAAAATCAGCAATTTATTGGATCCATCAGATATCTGAGGCTGACAAGTAAACCACCACCCTGAAATCTGAAGAGACAAATGAATCCGGAGTCACAGCTGAGATCTGCTTGTCTGAAGCAGAAGCTGCTAGAATCATAAAGTGGTAGGAACATTTAAACAGTGATTTTAACACATTGCCAGGGCTGAGTGTGCACTAGCTTGAAAGTGAGAAACTCCTGGCAGCCATAGTCTTGTATGAGCTTCACTTTTGTGGACTTTATCTTCAGGAACCCCACCAGGTTCTCACAGAGCCAAAAAAGATCTCTTAGTTGCTCTGGGAAGGGAAGAAGAAGAGTAAACATTGTAAAAATACAACCAGAGCATTCTCCTTAACAAGGGCCTACTCTCTTAGGGTGTCAACTCCCCAAAAGGAGAAAAGCAACAGGTTAGAGACAAATGAAGCATTTATTCAGAATAGGAATTGCAACCTGGGTAGTAATCAGAGACCATATATCCAAGAGGGGCAAGAGGACCCTTAGGACTTTATTCAGATTACCTAAATTGTTTGTCAGATTTTTCACTGGTTTACCAAACAAAGAAGCTTTAATCATTAGTAGAATGGTGCATTTGCATCAGTTAGCAAGGAAAAACTATATACAGAATCTCTTAAAGACTGGGATCAGTTTCCTTGCATTGTTGAGAGCACAGATGTTTGCAAAGGAATTTAGTTTTCATAGTTCTCTTGTTGGTCTCAAAGTTCATCAGCAGTTCAACATGGAGTCAGTATCCCAAGATAAAGTCACTGATGTTAAACCTGGAACTCTGCTAAGTTCACAAGATGAACAGGCTTTACCAGAACCTTATCCCATCTGGGCGGGGTAGAGGGATATTTCTCCCACTCCAGCCTCCTCTACTCTTCTGGTCTCACTGGAAGGTCAGAGGAAGAAAAGCTAAGAAACACTTATTAAGGTCACAGCCCAGGAACACAGGCCCACTTAGACTGATTTAAAAATAAGTTTATAGAATACTTCCTCTCCCCCATACCTTACCACAATACCAACATGACTCCAGTATAGTAACAGTGGCTTACAGCTGATGGAGCTGCAAGGAAGACACAGATTCTATCTGACAAGTAGTTCTTAGGAAATCCTAAAGACAATAGGAGAGACAAAAACAAAGATCCTAGAGGAATTCCAAGCCTTTGATACCAGTGGCAACAGCAAACCTTAAACATAGTCCAATTCCCTTTCAGGTTCATATAAAACCCCACAGTAAGGCCTATTAACTTCAGTTTTTGTTACCCACTGTCCTGTGACCAACAAAAGATTTAAACCATTTTTTAAAGGCAAGAAAATACAAAGTCATATGTTACCTTTGCTTTCAGTTCCCCAAAATGGAAAATGGAAGCAACACTGTTTTTTTGTGCTAATTGGATACATCATAGATCAGTCACCTTTCAAAGTCACTGTCACTTTTTATTCCCTTGACTGCTGATGTTGGCAACCACGATTTTTGTTGCTCACCATAATGGATCATCCAGGGGAGCATCACTCTGAGTAGAGGGGGGACTGAGGTACAACTTAAGTGTGCTGCAATCTGGAATGTTAACAATTCATCTTTGGGCCATGCACAGTTGCTCATGCCTGTAATCCCAGCACTTTGGGAGGCCGAGGCAGGCGGATCACCTGAGGTCAGAAGTTCAAGACCAGCCTGGCCAACATGGTGAAACCCTGTCTCTACTAAAAATACAAAAATTAGCTGGCTGTTGTGGCACACACCTATAGTCCCAGCTACTTGGGAAGCTGAGGCAGAAAAATCGCTTGAACCTGGCAGGCAGATGTTGCGGTGAGCCGAGATCATGCCATTCCAGCCTGGGTGACAGAGACAGACGCTATCTCTAAAAAAAAA
>NW_016107392.1:899865-902268 GCF_001604975.1 Cebus imitator | reverse complement strand
AAAAAAAAAAAAAAAAAAAAAAAAAGAGAGAGAGAAAGAAAGAAAAAAAGAGAAAGCAAGCAAGCAAGCTATAAGCTATTCTTTCAATGACTAGTGGAATAACATATACAACTAGGAAGATACCCAAAATAGAGCATATGACAAAATATGCAGAAAAGAATTTGGGACTGGGCGTCATAAGGAAAAGGATGTGAAAGCACATATGAAGACTGAATCTCGGGAGTCCTCAAGAAACAAGCAAGCACTTCTAAATCAATTGAAAGTGTTTTTATGACCCAAGAAGGCACCAATGCTCATTGAACATAGTAGCTGGTGAATTTTCTTCGGCATACTACACAAATGAATGCTTATCAAATCATTCATTCCCTTGATTGCTTGATGAAACAAAGTTAAATTATATTTCCTTGTTCAAAGGTTACGACTAAAATATCCCATGGGTCAACAAAGGGAAAATTTTATAAAAGCTATGTTGGCCTTACAGGGTAGAACTCATTATGTCAGATCTTACCAACAATAATGTTTTCTACAGTGTATCAAATGATACACTGAATCATAGCAACAAAAGAAAAGAAACCCATGGCTCTTAGGTACTTTGATTTGAAAAGTGACGTTTCAAATAATCTTGATTTCTATGAATATTTTAATGAAACCAAAGAAAATATAAAACCAAATATTTCTAACTAATCTTTTGTCCAAATACTAACTAGGCTTTGCTCATCAATCTGCATTATTAGCAGTGAAAATGTAAATTCTGGTATATTTCATTCAGTCTGTGAACTTCATATCAAAGAAAATGAAAAGATCCTACCCACTAAATGTCTTCCACATCTTGTACAGTAAAGGGTATGATTTGCTAGCCTGTGACGGTGAGGCTTCTGTGATAAAAGTTTGGAGTCACTTTTTAGTTTCCTGAAAACATACAAAAACACTGAATGAGACTTCTGACTTTATATAAATGGAAGAAGATATCTTCCTTACACATGTACCTACAAGATAGCTATCACTGTTGCCGGCGATAGTGATGTCAAAATGTTGGTTTTCCATTAAATCCATTAAATTTTCAACATATAGAACAAGAAGAATATCTTTCTCTAATTTGGAAATATGTTGAGGATGAGAATGGAAGAAAGGACTACAGTGAAACAGAATTTATATGCTAGTTCTTCAAAACTGTTTGATGATCTTTGAAGAGGCCGTAAGAAGCCAAGAAAAGGATGGACTGGCTGCACCTGAGTTGTTTGATATTGTATGTGGGTTGTGACACAGACGCGTATGGTAAAAAATGACATTGGGGGATAATAAGACTGACTCCGAACTCAAAAATGTGTCACCAGAAAGGAGCATACAAGTTAAACAGTCCTAAAATTTTAATTTACTTGTAATCTATGTTCAATTTAAGTTCGAATTACCTTAGTACTTTAAAACATTTTCCCTGAGAAAGAGAAGTTGAACTTATAAGGACATTCAATGTGCTTTAGAGGATCTATAAACAGGACATTTTAGATATGGAGACCCTTCACAATGAATTTATAGATGCAAAGGGCCTAAAGGACAAACAGCTAGTCTACCAAAATAGGTCTATAGATACAAAGTGAGTGGACAGTTTTGAAAAGCTGGAAACCAATCCCTACAAGTCTAAACACCCGCCATTGCTAATAAGTAAAGTCTTAAGTACAGTCATTCCTTGGTATCATGGGGGATTGGTTCCAGGATCTCCTACAAATACCAAAATCTGCATATGTTCAAATCCCTGATATAAAATGGCAGTGTTTGCATATAACCTATGCATATCCTTCAGTATGCTTTAAATCATCTCTAGATTACTTATAATATCTGCTACAATGTGCATGCTATGTAAAAAGCTGTAAGAGTGTATTTTTTAGGGAATTGTGACAAGGAAAAAAGTCTGCACATGTTTTATACAGATGCATTTTTTTTCCTAAATATTTTCATCCTCAATTGGTAGAATCCACGGATGTGGAAGCCACACAGAATGCCAACTGTATTCCAGGCTCAAAACATTTTTGTTGACAGGATATCTAAGTTGATGTCATTGCATTGGAATGATACCAGGATCAGTGTCATGTGGGCTTGATAAGAGCAGATCTGAAAGTCAAGGGGAATTTGGCATTCAGGTGTATTCTTTTTAATCACTACATCAAAGAAAGATATCCCAAAGGTTACAGGCAGTTCAGAGAAGTATTATTGGAAAAAGAAACAGAGCAAAAATATCCTACTTTATCATTGGGACACAAAGAAATACGTTATTGTTAGTTTTTAATAAATATTTACACTGATCTTTTAAAAGGTCTTATCGGGCCGGGCGCGGTGGCTCAAGCCTGTAATCCCAGCACTTTGGGAGGCCGAGGCGGGTGGATCACGAGGTCAAGAGATCGAGACCAT
>NW_016107392.1:872883-899703 GCF_001604975.1 Cebus imitator | reverse complement strand
AAAAAAAAAAAAATAAAAAAAATAAAAGGTCTTATCTATAACCCACGAATATACAGTAATAATATGATCTATAAAACTTAAATATCCACTAAAGAGTTAAAATCTGTATCAGAGGAGAGAAACATTTTTAAATATTACTTACACATACTATTAATCTGTTCTACTATTACTGCTAATTGCCACTATTAACTAGTCCTGTTGTTGTTTTGCCTAAATAATCGCCTGTAGGTAACAGCAGAGCAAATAATACAGGATAATAAAAATGTTATTTTCAAATTTTATTTTAAAGTAACATGTGAATATATTATATATTAGACTACTTTTTGGTCTGACATATCTGTGTCCTAGATTGGCTCTCTAAAAAAGTTGGTCACTTTAATGTACATGTCACTGTCTTTCATAGATTGTTTTGAATTGTTTAACACTTATTAGATAGGTTAAGTATTTATATTGTTTGCTGTTCTCTTGAAACAGTTTAATTTAAAGGTTTCCAGGTGAAATATGTACGCATATATTTTGTATGTCTGAATGAAACAATGGTAGTTTAATTGAAGATAGGCCAATTAAACTAGCCATTAAATATATGGATGAAGTAATTGTCAAGAAAGTTAAAAATTAAATTTTATTGATTTTTAAAACCTAACTTCAGATATTTTATGGTATATTCTCTTTTTTAGTGAAAATACCTGAACGAGCCCCTTCTTGGCTTCTAAAAAAATATTTGAGGTAGGAGAACTGTACTTGATTCCTTCTACCTGATTACCTTACACCTTTTCCTCTGTCTTATAAGATTTTGATTTTGAATTAAAGCAATAGGTAAAAGTGACTTTTTTGATAACCATTGCTAATCAGATGTCTCCTCATGTTCTACACAGTATCTGTGACTAGGTCAGTTTCATATAGAATGCCCCACAAGATGTGTTTTAGCATATTTGAGATGATTTCAATATCCCCAGACTACCCCAATGGATGCCTTAAAATCTAGTTCGATATTTATTTCTGTGCATTTAGCATTGCATTCTCTGAGTTTCTCTTTTTGAAAAGAAACACTGCTGGTATAAGATAAATATTTAGCACTTTAGAATGAATCATCAAATGTTTACTATCTGTTGTAGCAAGTAGAGCACTGGTCATAGGAGAAACGGGAGAAAGAAGATAATGGGTATTCAAAGATAACAGCCAAACTTTGTAGTTTTGTCTAAACCAGTAATTATTATATCTCTATCACCCTTGGCAAGTTGCCCCTTCCTTAGGAATAATATAAACAACTGTCTGGATGGTAGAATAGGTAACCATAGGTAAGTATTTGAGAACCAACTAGAGTGTATAAAAGGGGGACCATGGTATATCCTTTCTTCTTTCCTGGCCTGTCTTCTAAGAAATTGGTTTCTGTTAAATAAAATGTGTTCTGATGAAAGATTTAGACTCTCTTGCCCTAGAAATATAGAAAATTAGGTAAGAGACCAATATGTAAAGCACCCTCGGGCCTACTTTTACTTGGATTTAGAATTATTTTAAACTGACTTAACTGTTAAAAATACATTATTTATCATGTCCTATGGAAAGAAATCAAATAATAGATTAAGACAAAAGAAGGTAATAGAAAAACTAGTTAGAAGATGTGAATGCTAGACTCGCCTCTGCCCCTTACTAGTTATGTGATCTTGAGGAAATAGCTTAACCTCTCTGATTCCCCTTATGTAACATGGGAATAACATTGGCCATCCTGCCTACATCACAAGACGCATCAGAGCGCCAGGTATGATAATATATTAAAAGACTTTGCATACTCTGAGGTGTAATATGCAAATATAACATGGCATTACATTATTCCTGCATGAGTAGTTTACTGTTGACAATGAAATCAGAGTACCCAATTTTTTTCATCTCCCAAAGTATGACTCAGAGTCATAGCAAAGACCAACACGGATATTTTTTATAAATCAGTGAGAGGCCAATCCAGGAAGAAAATTCCCCCAAGGAAACTGATTTGTATGGAAATCATTTCAAAGTGACATCCTTGAAGTCTCCTGTGAGCAAACAAACTTCTACTTGGACTGATAAGGATACCAATAGAAAGCTGTTATTGGTTTTTATTGTTTAGGATTTTCATACATACAAAGATGGTTTTCATTATATTAACATATCTATGAAACATGGATTATGGGAACTACTTTTGTAAAAAGACAGGATTGATAGCAATTTTAGTCCTGTCTCTGAAAAATACTTGCTTTATTTAATTTGTATATGAGTTGAATATAGAAGAAAAATATTTTTGTTTAATACAGCCTTGAAAAAAACTTAATTGTCATATTCCTAATACCTTCCTGTTATTGATGCCCTTCATCCTCACCACTACCCCTCAAGAAAATAAAAAGACATTCTGGTAACTTCTGCTTCCTAGACATGGGGTTTTCCATTGAAAACAATGTTACTTCATCACTCTTTAGAGTGGTCCTTAACTAATTGAAGACTAATGTAGTTCATAGTTTCTGTCTTGGGATATTTCTGTACTGAAGTGCCCTATAAAAGGGCAGAAAAGATTGGCCCAACCTTGATTCCATCATGATTGATATGGTTTGGCTGTGTCCCCACCCAAATCTCATCTTGAATTGTAGCTCCCATAATTCCCATGTATTGTGGGAGGGACCTGGTGAGAGATAATTGAATCATGGGGCAGTGTCCCCCATACTGTACTCATGATAGTAAATAACTCTCCTGAGATCTGATGGTTTTATAAGGGGTTTCCCCTTTTGCTTCACTCTCATTCTCTCTTGCCTGTCACCATGTAAGACGTACCTTTTGCCTTTTGCCATGATTGTGAGCCTCCCTAGCCATGTGGAACTGTGAGTCCATTAAACCTCTTTTCCTTTATAAATTACCTAGCCTAGGGTATGTCTTTATCAGCAGCATGAAAACAGACTAATCAGTAAATTGGTACCGGTAGAGTGGGGTACTGCTGTAAAGATACCCAAAATTGGGTAACAGGCAGAGATTGAAGCAGTTTGCAAGGCTCAGAAGATAGGAAAATGTGGGAAAATTTGGAACTTCCTGGAGACTTGTTTAATGGCTTTGACCAAAATGCTGATAATGGTATGGACAATGAAATCTAGGCTGAGGTCATCTCAGATGGAGATGAGGAACTTGTTGGGAACTGGAGCAAAAGTGACTCTTGCTATGTTTTAGCAAAGAGACTGGTGGCATTTTGCCCCTGCCCTAGAGATTTGTGGAACTTTGAACTTGAGAGAGATGATTTAGGGTATATGGTGGAAGAAATTTCTAAGCACCAAAGCATTCAAGAGGTGACTTGGGTCCTGTTAAAGCATTACGTTTTAAAAGGGAAACAGCTTAAAGGTTCAGAAAATGTGCAGCCTGACTATGCAATATAAAAGAAAAACCAATTTTTTTAGGAGAAATTCAAGCTGGCTGGAGAAATTTGCATAAGTAACAAGGAGCCAAATGTTAATCCCCAAGACAATGGGGAAAATGTCACCAGGCATGTCAGATACCTTTTCAGCAGCCCCTTCCATAACAGACCTGGAGGCCTAGGAGGAAAAAATGGTTTCATGGGCCAGGCCCAGGGCCTCCTTGCTGTGTACAGCCTAGGGACTTGGCTAAGTCATGGCTAAAAAGGGCCAACGTACAGCTTGGGCTTTGGCTTCAGAGAGTGCAAGCCCCAAGCCTTGGCAGCTTTCACATGGTGTTGAGACTGCAAGTACACAGAATTCAAGAATTAGGGTTTGGGAACCTCTGCAAGATTTTAGAGGATGTATTAAAATACCTGGATGTCCAGGTAGAAGTTTGCTGCAGGGGCAGGGCGCTCATGAAAAGCCTCTGCCAGGAGAGTGTGGAAGGGAAATGTGAGGTCAGAGCCCCCACACAGAGTCCCCACTAGAGCACTGCTTAGTGGAGCTGTGAGAAAAGGGCCAATGTCCCTCAAACCCCAGAATGGTAGATCCACTGACAGCTTGCACCATGTGCCTGGAAAAGCCACAGACACTCATTGCCAGCCCATGAAAGCAGCCAAAAGGGAGGCTGTACCCTGCAAAACCACAGGGGTGGAGCTGCCAAAAACCATGGGAAACAATCTCTTGCATCAGCATGACCTGGATGTGAGACATGGAGTAAAAAGAGATCATTTTGGAGCTTTAAGATTTGACTGCCCTGCTGGATTTCAGACTTGATCTTTGTGTCAGTTTTTGTACAGTACCATGCTGTTTTGGTTACTGTAGCCCTGTAATATAGTTTGATGTCAAGTAATGTGATGTCTTCAGCTTTGTTCCTTTTGCTTAGGATTCCCTTTGCTATTTGGGCTTTTTTTGTTTATATATGAATTTTACAATCATTTTCTGGTTCTGTGAAGAATGTCATTGGTAGTTTGGTAGGAATAGGATTGAATCTGTAAATTTCTTTGGACAGTATGACCATTTTAATGATATAGATTCTTCTGACCCATGAGCATGGAATATTTTTCCATTTGTTTATGTCACTTCTGATTTCTTTGAGCAGTGTTTGTAATTCTCATTGTAACGATCTTTCATCTCCCTGGTTAGCAATATTCCTGGTATTTTATTCTTTTTGTGGTGATTGTGAATGGGATTGTGTTCCTGATTTGGCTCTCACCTAGGCTGTTGTTGGTATACAGGAATGCTGGCGGTTTTTGTACATTGATTTTGTATCCTGAAACTTCCTAAAGTTTTTTATCAGCTGAAGGAGCTTTTGGGCCAAGACTACGAGGTTTTCTAGAATCATGTTGGTTTTTTGGAAAAAAAAAAAAATCAGTAAGATAGATAGGCTGCTAGCCAGACTAATAAAAAGGAAAAGACAGAAGAGCCAAAGAATCACAATGAGAAATGACAAAGGGGATGTCATCACCAACCCCACAGAAATACAAACAATGATCAGAGACTACTATGAACATCTCTATGCACACAAACTAGAAAACTTAGAAGAGATGGATAAATTCCTGGATAGATATACCCTCCAAAGACTGAACCAGGAAGAAATAGAATCCCTGAACCGTTCAATAATAAGCTCTGAAATTCAATCAGAAATAAATAGCTTACCATCCAAATAAATCTCCTGTGATTTATTTGGATGGTAAGCTATTTATCACTTAATAATAACAGGCATAGTCTGACTTCCGCTTTTCCTATTTTGATGCTCTTTCTTTTGCCTGATTGATCTGGCCCGGACTTCCAATACTATGTTGAATAGGAGTGGTGAGAGAGGGCATCCTTTTCTTGTGCCAGTATTTTGTCCACTTCTAGCTTTTGTCCACACTGTGATGTTGGCTGTGGGCATGTCATAGATCTTTTTAGATATGTTCCCTCAATACCTAGTTTATTGAGAGTTTTTAACATGGAGGGATGTTGAATTTTATCAAAAACCTTTTCTGCATCTATTGAGATAATCATGTGGTTTTGTCTTTAGTTCTGTTTATGTGATTAATCACATTTATTGATGTGCATATGTTGAACCAACTTTGCATCCCAGGAATAAAGTCCACTTGATCGTGGTGGATTAGCTTTTTGATGTGCTGCGGATTTGGTTTACAAGCACTTTGTTGAGGATTTTTGCATCAGTGTTCATCACGGGTTAGCCTGAAGTTTTTTTTGTTGTGGTTCTGCCAGGTTTTAGTATCAGGATGATGTGGCCTCATAAAATGAGTTGGGGAGGAGTCCCTCCTCCTCAGCTTTTGGAAATAGTTTTAGTAGGAACGGTACCGGCTCTTCTTTGTACACCTGGGAGAATTCAGCTGTGAATCTGTCTTCTCCTGTGACTTATTTGGATGGTAAGCTATTTATTACTGATTGAATTTCAGAACTCATTATTGAACTGTTCAGGGATTCTATTTCTTCCTGTTCAGTCTTTGGAGGGTTTATCTATCCAGGAATTTATCCTTCTCTTCTAGGTTTTCTAGTTTGTGTGCATAGAGATGTTCATAGTAATCTCTCATCGTTGTTTGTATTTCTGTGGGATTAGTAGTAACATCCTCTTTGTCATTTCTCATTGTGATTCTTTGGCTCTTCTGTCTTTTCTTCTTTATTAGTCTAGCTAGCAGTCTATCTATCTTACTGACTTTTTTCAAAAAACCAATTCCTGGATTAAGTGATCCTTTAAATTTTTTTCACGTCTCAGTCTCCTCCAGTTCAGCCATGATTTGGGTTGTTTCATGTCCTCTGCTAGATTTGAAGTTGGTTTGTTCCTGCTTCTCTAGTTAGTTTAGTTGTGATGTTATGTTGTTAATTTGAGATCTTCCTAACTTTTTGATATGGGCATTTAGTGGTAAAAATTTTCCTCTTAACACTGCCATAGCTGTGTCCCAGAGATTCTGGTGTGTTATATCTTTATTCTCATTAATTTAAAAGAGCTTCTTGATTTCTGACTTAATTTCATTATTTATCCACAAGTAATTCAGGAGCATATTGTTTCGTTTCCATGTAATTGCATGGTTTTGAGCAAATTTTTAAATCTTGATTTCTATTTTTATTGTGCTGTGTTCTAAAAGTGTGTTGGTTATGACTTCAGCTCTTTTGCATTTTCTGAGGATTGTTATATGTCTGATTGTGTAGTCAATTTTAGAGTATGTACCATGTGGCAATGAGAAGAATGTATATTCTGCTGTTTGGGGTGAAGAGTTATGTAGAGGTCTATCAGATCTGTTTGGTCCAATGTTGAATTCGAGTCCTGAATATCTTTGTTAATTTTCTGCCTTGGTGATCTAATACTGTCAGGGGAGTGTTGAAGTCTCTCACTATTATTGTATGGAATCTAAGTCTCTTGAAGGCCTCTAGGAACTTGCCTTTTGAATCTGGGGCTCTGTGTGGGCCTGAGAGGCTGTTCTGCCAAGACTCCATGTATTAATAACTGTGTGTGTCAGACTGAAGGAACTGGTGGAGTGGATTCATGAGGGGACCCCCTGACCTGGGAGCTGCAAAGATCTGTGGGAGAAGCGTGGGTCCCCATTGTCACTCACTCATTCACCCCTTCCTTGGGCAGGGGAGGCTCTCCTGGCTCCGTGTCACTTCTGAGTGAACAGTTGTCCTGCCCTGCTTTTCTCTGTTCTCCATGGGTCAAGTTATTTTCTTTATGAATCCCAATGTGTGTACCTGGATGTTTCAATTGAAGGTGTTGTATTTACTCACCCCTTCTGTTTCTCTCCATGAGAACGTTACATGCTAGCTCCTAGCCAGCCTCCCAAACACTTAACAATGTCCTTAAAACTCCTTTTGCCTCTGTATCCTTTGACTAAGCCCATGCTGAACAACTGTAATTCTACATGAAACTATCATCTCTGCCCCTATTTTAGATTACAGAGCCCTCCTGGAGAAAAATCGCATTACCAAATAGCACATACATTCTTGTTTGCCCAATTTACATATACATATACTTGATCAACTATCTCTTCCATTCCCCAAAGTAACTATTCTAAATCTTTTCCTCTCTCTCTCCTACCTAATTTATCCCCTTTACCCTCAGCAGATAACCTCACTTCTTACTTCACACACATACAAAACAAAAACAAAAAACAGAGATCCATCAGTAAGTTAACTCATCTCAAACATCTTTCCTTCTTGTTTCAAAGAAATAAATATCCCTCTGTTTAAGGTTAATTCATTCAGCAGTGCTCTAGATCCCCTGTCCATGTTTCCTTAGTGACATAACTCTAATTACTGCCCTCTTTCTCACCTTCCTCAAAATATAGCCAACATTCATTACCTTCACTTCCTTACTTGTATACTTCTCAACCCACTGCTTAAGAAGATTTCTACTGTTGCCATACCATGAAATGGTTATTTACAAAGCCATGCTGACTTCTTTACTGTTGATTATTCCCAGGGCCTTTAAACTCTCTCCCTTGATTCATTGAGCTATTGTGGAATATTCATGTTGTGAGCTATTCCACAATAGCTCAATGACTATCTGAGTGTCGTATCTGTGACACTACTCTCTCCCTGTTTTACTCCTGTTTCTCCAGCCGTTCATGAAACATGTGATGAAATATGTGAAGGGGAGACCATGCAGGACATCACCTCTGCCTAAATTTTAAGTGGGCTATTTTCCAGTAGTCCATCCTTTGGTCTTTCTCACCACATACTTTATTTTTGAGCACTCTCATCACTACCTGTAGCTTCAACCAGCAACTGACAACCATCATATTTTTTTAATCTTCAGTCTAACCCTCTCCTGAATTTTATATTCCTCTGCCTACTGGGTATCTCCATCTGTTTTTCCCCACAGACGCTTCTATTCAACTTATCCACTGCTGATCTCTTTCTCCTCATTCCATGTCTCAGTCAGTATACTGCCATCATCCAGTTATTAAGTAATAAATCCAAGACTTATCCTAATGTTGTATACTTCTGTATTTTTGTATCTAATAACATGAAGGTATATCCATTTACCTCTAAAGATTCTCTTGAATCTGCTCTCTTCATCCTAATGCTACTGCTAATTCAAACCATCATTTTGCCTCCTTTGAATAACTGCATTAGTCTCCTAATTTGTCTCCCTACCTTGTGTTTCACTTTTCTTCAATATTCTGTTTTCCTGGGTGCCAGTGTGATCTTTCAAAAATGCAAATTGATTATCTTGCATAAAATCTTCAATGGCCCCCTAATTGTTTCATTCAAAACACATTTATTTAGCCACTGTCAGTCATGAATTATTCCCATCTCAGAGGAGCTCTCACAAAAGTGTTACTGCAAACAAAGTCTCTAGTTTTGAACCATGTCTTCATACCTACCTGATATCCCAATTATTCTACACCACACTTGTGATTTCCTGAATGCGCCATGTTAGTCCCACAACCTAGATCATTCTCCTTTTTTTTACTTGGCTGACTTGTGTTTATTCATTTACCCAATACCCTTTCCCCCATCTATAAGTATGGCTACAAGTATATGTAGGTAGTAAGTGTTCTGGTTTATCTGTATAGAAGTATATTCTAATAGATACTTCACTTTTTGCTCTCTAGTCCTGATTCGTAACATATTGAAGGCAGGGACTGTGTTTTTCACATATATTTACCAAACAAAAACAGTGCTAGATATAAGTATTCAGTGAATGTATGTGTATTTATTTTTACTTTTTTGAGATGGAGTCTTGCTGTGTCACCCAGGCTGGAGTGCAGTGATGCAATCTTAGCTCACTGCAATCTCTGCCTCCTGGGTTCAAACAATTCCTCTGCCTCAGCCTCCTGAATAGCTGGGATTACACGCACCTGCCACCATGCCCAGCTAATTTTTGTATTTTTAATAGAGACAGAGTTTCACCCTGTTGGCCAGGCTAGTCTCAAACTCCTGACCTCAAGTGATCTGTCCGCCTCAGCCTCCCAAAGAGCTAGGATTAAAGGCATGAGCTACCGTACCAGGCCTACATTCAATGAATGTTTATTGAATGGTCCTTTAAGAATGGCCTATCAAGAAACTGTAAATAAGTTCATTTCATTTGCCAGTATTGCCAGATATTGCAATCATATATTATCTTTCAGATCTAACTTAATATAAGGCATGCTTTATCTGTTTATTTTTCTTTTAAGAACAATTTCTTTATTTACAAAAAACTTATTGTAGAAAATTTCAAACATAAACAAAAGTAGAAAGAAGAATGAGTCCACTGATGCCCATCACCCATCCTAATCAGCATCCTGCTACTCTTGTTTCATCTGTTTTCTTACCACTTTTTCCCTAGACTATTTTAAAATAAATTCTGTAAATTATATTATTTTGCCTATAAACAGTTTAGAGTATATCACTTACTAGATAAATACTTATTAACAAAGCACAGTGTATTTCTTGCTTTTATTCTAAAAGTATTCTACTTTCTTTTATGCTATCTATAGACCAATTTAGGCACGATAATTATGAATTATAAGACACTTTTTAAAATATCTGACTACTAGTCTTCCTTCAGGCTTTACTCAGGGTTCCCCACCCCTTCCCAAGAACGTTGTCTCTAAATTGTGATAAAATACACTCATAAAATTTACCATCTTAACTATTTCTAAGTGTGCAGTCAGTAGTGTTAAATACAGTCACATTGTTGTACAATCTCCAGAACTCCTTTTCCTCTTTTAAAATTTAAACTTTATGCCTATTAAACTGCGCCTTCTCACTTTCCCCTCCCCCAAGCACCTGGAAACCATCCTTCTACTTTTGTATCTATTCTAGTCAATGGAATATTCTAGTCAAATTAGGAAGTGGAGTGAAATATTTGGATGACAAATAGGGCATTTGTCTTTTTGTGTCTGGTTTATTTTATATAATGCTCTCAAGGTTTATCAATATTGTAGCATTTGTCAGTATTTCCTTCCTTTTTAAGGCTAAATAACATTCCATTATATGAATATACCTCATTTTATTAATCCATTCATCAATGAGCACTTGAGTTGCTTACAACTTTTGGCTATTATGAATAATGCTGCTATAAATATGTATGTATATATGTCTCTTTGGGACCCTGCTCTCAATTCTTTTGGGGCTATAACCAGAAGTGGAATTGCTGGGTCATATGGTAATCATATTTTTAATTTTTGAGGAACCATCATACTGCTTTCCACAATGGTTGTACCATTTTACATCCTTATTAATAATGTGTGACGGTTCCAGTTTTTCTAAATTCTTGCCAACACTTGTTAGTTTCTGGAGGTTTTTTTGACAGCAGCCATCCTAACTAATATGGGGTGGGATAAACATTTTAAAAATGTTTTTATATTCCAGTGTCTCCATTAACAAAACAATAATTCCTTCATATTATCTAATAAAGAAGGGATTTCTAACATGCTCTTCCCAGTCTTTCCCATCCCTATACTGCCATTTCCTCAAACTAGCAGCTTTGGAGCCACCATTGATTCCTCTTATTCTCTCATCTCACATCCAGTTCTTTAGCAAATCCACATATGTGCCCAGAATACCCCCACCCTACTTCTTACCCTTCTAGCCATTTCCACCACCTGGTCCAAGCTACCACCCTCTTTCCTGGATTGTTTCTGCGGCCTTCCAAGAGATCTCCCTGCTTGTTCACTCTTGCCTCTCTTCAACCTGTTCTTAACTTGGCAACCAGCAAAATTTTTTCCAAACAAATCTCAGGCTGACACTCCTCTGCTCAATGCCTTCCAGTGATTCTCCATCTCACATTCAGCAAAAATCGAAGTCCTTCCACAGGCCTATGAGGCCTTGCATGACCTGAACCCAAGTTACCTACTTGAACTCATCTCTTATACCTTTCCCTTTTGTTCATTCTACTCCAGCCACTGATGCATTCTTGGTGTTCTTGAACACACGACTATTCTCCTACCTTAGTAAGGGCCTTTGCTTCAAATTCTCTTTCTCCTGAAACCTGCTTGATTCACTTCTTAACTTCCATGAGATGTCAGCTTCATAAGGAGGCTTTCTCTTAACATCTTTTTAAAAATAGAAATCAACCCCTCAAGAATTCTCTAGTCCCCTCTGCAGCTTCACTTTATCCTGTAAACTTTATCATTATCTAACATAATATACGTTTTACTTGTTTCTTTATTTTCTGCCCACTGCCATTAAAGTACAAGCTTCAGATGGGCAAGGAATTTTAGATAAAATCCTTGACATACAATAATGCCTGATAAATGATTGTTAATAAATACAGTTCATATCTCTGTACATATTTTTGTGGTTGCTCCCCAGATCTGCACCACAACTTAAAAAGCAAAATAAAAGAATGTATATCTTTCCAAGGCAAGAAGACTGGCATAAATTGGACAGATGATGAAAAAAGAATCTACAAGGATAAAGGAAAAGCTCAAACTCAAGAAATATTGCAGTATTTGCTCCCCATCATGCATAGCACTAAAAACATGCAAACCACTCAGATAAATCAGCTATTCAATCCAAGAACCAACTTCCAAGTCCAACATCAGTAAGTCAATACAATTTTATCAGTCTTAGCTATTTAACACATCTTTTTAAGAAAGCAGGGCTTATTAATTCATTATCCTAAGAAAAAAATATCTGCTCTTGAAAATGATGTCAGCTACATCACATTTGGCAAAGAACAAAGACCCAGAGCTGTCAGAAAACACTTGATAAGTAAAGGAGTAACATATCAGGCCTTATTTAATTGATCATTTGCATGAAACTACTCATTAATTTAAATCTATTAATAAAAATGCATAAAGTATGATTATAGCCTGACTTGAAAATTGTCAGGTGTTTTAAACCTTATAATCCTATGGGGTAACCAGAATTAAAAATAATTAATCTGAGCTACTTCAGTTTATTGATACTCAGATGAAAGCAGAAAGAGTGAGATCAGTTTTCTTCTAAAGATAAAAAACAGAACCACCTCTAAGGCCAAAAGGAAACACATATAAATAAAAGTAAAGACAGTAACAAGCTGAAAATAATAAATACAATATTAATATTATCAACAGGCTTTTATAATATATTTCCTATGTGCTACACATTGTTCAAAGTTATATATGTATACACTTTACATTTTATACATGAGAAAATTGAGGTGCAAAAAGGTTAAATAATTTATCCAAAACCTCATTAGCCAATACATAGTAGAATCTGGATTCAAATCCACCTAGACATTCTGACTCCAGAGTCCTCCTGAAATTCATCATTATGCCTTGCCATTTCTCTTTATAAGTGAAAAACATGACCAATATATTTAATATACAAAGAGTACTAACATATCAACTGGAAACTTATGAATACTTTAATAAGAAAATGTGTGAAAGCTATGAGCCATTGCTACTGTGCATTTGTAAAAACCCTGACTCTTTTACACCAGCCCAATGCGGAGAGGAAGAGGCTTCATTTCTGTCTATTGAGTGTGGAAATCAAGGCTCCTCATTTGGTTTCCAATGACACCCTGTGGGAAGGGAGAGACTCTTTATAGGCCGGGGGAGGGGGGTCAAAATTTTGGCTTCTACTTGTCCTTCTTTGGCACCACCCTAGCAGAGGTTTGAGATGCCTTATTATACCTCATAAGAGTGGAAGCATAAGCCCCTCACTCTGCCTCTGCTTACATGGGTGGGAGTGAGGGCACTGTTTATCTGTGGTGCTTGGCTGGAGCACAGTGGTTATGGCCTAACATTTTCCATATCAGTAGGCTGTCCCTTTCTTGGTTGTTTGTCTGTATAGGCTATTGTCGAGAGCTTTTTGTGTACGTGTCTGGGCCCATTTGTGTTTTCAGATTGCTGGCTTCCTCAGCTGCAAGTCTTGGATATATGAGGCAAAAAGAAAACCCAGGAGACAACACTGTGTTGTTCCTTGGTTCTTGAAATCCCTAGGTGGTCTGCCTGCTTTCTACCTTTCAGAGTTGTCTTATGTTTATTTTATATGTAATGTCCGGGATTTGTAGTTATTTTTAGTGCAAAGAATAGGGAAAATGCACCTACTTCATCTCCCTGGAAGTAAAAAAAACTCTCCAATTATATTTTGATTTGCATAATCTTTCTCAAGAATTTTCATCATTACCAAATGAAATGCCAAGCATGGGATTTATTCCTCCATATTTGAAATCTGACCCATGTTTGACCAGAGAGAAATTTAAGGTATGTAAATCATCTTGTTTACATACAATTCACCTATTAATCCACCTAGACCCTACGCATTTTGGCTTAAGGACAGAATATACAATTTAAGTTTCAGCCCTATGATTATATTCAGATGTTATATCCTTCAACGTGATAATTCTGCAAACTCTTACATCACATAAACTAGTTTCTCCTTAATCCTAACTTAGACCAATGTCTAAGATGGTTTAACAAAGAGTAATCTCCTCATTCTTTGCTTATTCTCACTTTACCCTGAACCACTTACTATAGGGAACAGTATGTGAGAGTGTTGATACAGTCAGACAAAGGATATATAAAACAGAAAAAGGTAGCCATAAAGAACTAAGTTGTAAAACAACAACAACAAAAATCAACCTGCCAATGTTGAAGTTTGCAATGAGATCGTCTGTTAAGAAAGGCCTTGCTTGCTGCTTTCCTACTTTTTAATATTTCCACTATACTATATCAGATACTTTCGGTGGTATCCACTCCAGGCACAATTTGCCCTTCTCTGTGGACTGCCTCTTGATCCACAAGGGTAGAGTTTCCAAAAGCTGCGTTTGTAATTATATGACCTCTACCCACTGGCATGGTTGCCAGTCAGATTATCTTTCTCTATACTTTGGAATTGGAATGAGAGATAGTGGATCAGTCTTGTACATGAAACTGCTGCAGGGTGCAAATTTGAGCTAAGGGAAGTAAAAACTTTCCTGTGGAAAAGAGAAAAGCAGAGAATGCAGATGAATAAAAAGCCTTGGAAGTTTTCCATTTTCTAGTACAAGTCCTTTCCTGAAGCCTGGCTGAATTCCCTCTCCCTTTGTTTCCATGAGTAGCTTTGTAGTTTCTTATAATTCTTCCCCTACCCTACCTTATGCTTTTTTTATTAAGCTAGCTTGAATTTGTTTCTGTTATTTGTAACCAGAGAAGTCTTAATTAATACCTTACTATTTGTCTGTACCTTCATGCTCAGGCCAATCCTCATTGAGTGCATTTCTAGATTTAAAGTAGTAATATATAAGGAATCTCTTATGAAAGTAATGACTAAAAGTCAAGCCATGTCCTAATTGTCACCTAGACCCCACCACAGTCTCATTGGAGGCTACATATGGAGATGAACCTCCACATCTGTCCAATAACAATTAGAAGCCTCCTGTCTGTAGTGTCAATGAAGTCCAGATGGGGAACCTGGACTTCCACTTCCATCTTGCAGTAATGAGGTCCTACCTTCCCACTCCCTGTGCTGGATCAGAGTTACAAAAAGCCAACTAAAACAGAGGGTTTACATAAAATCCAGAGTCTCATAACATAATATGAAAGTGCCTATGTTTTAATCAGAAATAAATTGTTGTGCCAAGAACCAGGAGGATCTAAAACAGAAAATGATAATTAGTGGACACAAACACTGAGATGATAGTGATGTTAGAATTTTTTGACAAAGATTTTTAAAGCAGTCATAATAAAAATGCTTCAAAGAAACATTTATAAACACACTTAGAACAAGAGAAACAAAGTAGAAAGCCTCAGCAGAGAGAGAAAAAATATATATTAAGAAGAACCAAACTGGAATTTTTGAATTAAAAAATACAACTGAAATTTTAAAAGCTTAATGGCTGAACACAACAGTATAATTGTGCAAATAAAAGAAAGAATCAGTGAATTGAGAGAGACAGAATAATAGAAATTATCCAACCTGAACATCAGAGAAAAATAGGCTTAAAATAAAATAAATAGAGCCTCAGGGACCTGTAGGACTATAAAACAAGATCTAATATTCACATTATTGTAGTTTCAGAAGGACAGGAGAATGAATACAGGGCTGAAAAGAAAAATTTATAACACTAAATGCCCACATCAGAAAGCTAGAAAAATCTCAAATTGACACCCTAACATCACAATTAAAAGAGCTAGAGATAAAAGAGCAAACAAATCCAAAAGCTAACAGAAGACAAGAAATAACTAAGATGAGAGCAGAATTGAAGGAGATAGACACACAAAAAACTCTCCAAAAAAAAATCACTGAATCCAGGAGCTGGTGTTTTGAAAAAATTAACAAAATAGACCGTTGGCTAGACTAATAAAGAAGAAAAGAGAAAAGAATCGAATAGACACAACGAAAAAATGATAAAGGGATATCACCATTGATCCCACAGAAATACAAACTACCATTAGAGAATACTATAAGCACCTAATGCAAATAAACTAGAAAATCTGGAAGAAATGGAGAAATTCCCAGACACATATACTCTCCCAAGATTAAACCAGGAAGAAGTCAAATCCCTGAATAGACCAATAGCAAGTTCTGAAATTAAGGCAATAATTAATAGCCTACCAAGCAAAAAAGGCCCAAGACCAGATGGACTCATAGCCCAATTCTACCAGAAGTACAAAAAAGAGCTGATATCATTCCTTCTGAAACTAATCCAAACAACTGAAAAGGAAGGACTCCTTCCTAACTCATTTTATGAAGTCACCATCATCCTGATATGAAAACCAGGAAGAGACACAACAAAAAAAACTTCAGACCAATATACTTGATGAACATTGACGCAAAAAATCCTCAATAAAATACTGGCAAACCAAATCCAGCAGCATATCGAAAAACTTATCCACCACAATCAAATTGACTTCATCCCTGGGATACAAGGCTGGTTCAACATAAACAAATCAATAAACATAATCCATCACATAAACAGAACCAAAGACAAAACCCACATGATTATGTCAACAGATGCAGAAAAGGCCTTCAATAAAATTCAACATACCTTCATGTTAAAAACTCTCAATAAACTAGGTATTGATGGAATACATCTCAAAACAATAAGAGGTCTTTATGACAAACCCACAACCAATATCATATTGAATGGGCAAAAGCTGGAAGCATTCCCTTTGAAAACCAGTACAAGACAAGGATGCCCTCTCTCACCACTCCCATTCAACACAGTATTGGAAGTTCTGGCCAGGGCAATCTGGCAAGAGAAAGAAATAAAGGGTATTCAAATAGGAAGAGAGGGAGTCCAACTGTCTCTGTTTGCAGATGACATGATTTTATATTTAGAAAACCCCATCATCTAAGCCCAAAGACTCCTTAAACTGATAAGTAACTTCATCAGTCTCAGAATACAGAATCAATGTGCAAAAATCACTAGAATTCTTTACACCAATATAGACAAGCAAATAGCTAAATCATGAATGAACTCCCATTCATTATTCCTACAAAGAGAATAAAACACCTATGAATATAGCTAACATGGGATGTGAAGGACCTCTTCAAGGAGAACTACCAACCACTGTTCAAGGAAACAAGAGAGGGCACAAACAAGTAGAAAAATATTCCATGCTCATAAATAGGAAGAATCAGTATCATGAAAATGGTCATGCTGCCCAACGTAACTTATAGATACAACACTATTCCCATCAAACTACCATTGACATTCTTCATAGAATTAGACAAAAACTACTTTAAATTTCATATGGAATCAAAGAAGACCCTGTATAGCCAAGACAATCCTAACCAGAAAGAACAAAGCTGGAGTCATCAGGCTACCTGACTTCAAACTATACTACAAGGCTGCAGTTACCAAAACAGACATATATAGACCAATGCAACAGAATGAAGACCTCAGAAATAACAACATATCTACAACTGTCTGATCTTTGACAAACCTGGCAAAAACAAGCGATGGGGAAAAGATGTCCTATTCAATAAGTCGTACTAGGAAAACTGGCTAGCCATGTGCAGAAAACTGAAACCAACCCCTTCCTTACACCTTATACAAAAATTAACTCAAGATGGATTTAAAGACTTAAATTTAAAACCCAAAACCATAAAATCTCTAGAAGAAAACCTAGGCAATACCATTCAGGATATAGGCATGGGCAAAGACTTCATGACTGAAACACCAAAACCAATTGTAACAGAAGCCAAAATTGACAAATGGGATCTAATTATACTAAAGAGCTTCTGCACAGCAAAAGAAGCTAGCATCAGAGAACAGGTAACTGACAGAAAGGGAGAAAATTTTTGGAATCTACTCATCTGACAAAGATCTAGTATCCAGAATTTACAAGGAACTTAAATATATTTACAAGAAAAAAAAAAAAAAAACAATCCCACCAAAAAGTAGGCAAAGGTTATGAACACACAATTTTCAAAAGAAAACAATTTATGCAGCCAACAAACATGGAAAAAAAAAAAAAAACCTCAACATCACTGATCATCAGAGAAATGTAAATCAAAACCACAATGAGATACCATCTCACAGCAGTCAGAATGGCGATTATTAAAAAGTCAAGAAACAACAGATGCTGGCAAGGCTGTGGAGAAATAGGAATGCTTTTACACGGTAAGTGGGAGTGTAAATTAGTTCAACCATTGTAGAAGACAGTATGGTGATTCCTCAAGGATCTAGAACAAGAAATACTATTAGACTTTATTGGGTATATAACCAAAGGAATATAAATCATTCTACTATAAAGATACATGCACACGTATGTTGACTGCAGCACTATTTACAATAGCAAAGACATGGAACCAACCCAAATGCCCATTAATGATAGACTGGATAAAGAAAACATGGCATATATACCACATGGAATACTACACAGTCATAAAAACGAATGAGATCATGTTTTTTCCAGGGACATGGATGAAGCCGGAAGCCATCATCCTCAGCAAACTTAACATAGGAACAGAAAACCAAACACCACATGTTCTCACTCATAAGTGGGAGTTGAACAACGAGAACATGTGGACACATAGAGAGGAAAAACACACACCAAGGCCTGTAGTGGGGTGGGGGGTGTGAAGGGAGGGAACACAGAGGACGTGTCAATAGATGCAGCAAACCACCATGGCACATATATACCTGTGTAACAAACCTTCACGTTCTGCACATGTATCTTGGTTTTTTTTTTTAATAAGAAATAAAAAAAAAATTAAAAAACTATATTCTCAAAGGATGTAAAAATATATATTTAAACTAATGGAAATGACACTATAATATATCAAAATAAGTGAGAGATAGCTAAAGCAGTACTGATACAGAAATTTATAGAGCTAACTGCATATGCTAAAAAATGAGAAAACATCTCAAATCAATAATCTAAACTCCAACCTCAGGGACCTATAAAAAGAAGAGCAAATAAGCTCAAAGCAAGCAGAAAGAGGATAATAAAGATAAGAGCAGAAATTAATAAGCTTGAAGACAGAAAAATGACACAGAAAATCAGTGAAACAACTGGTTGTTTGAAAAGATCAATAAAACTGACAAACTACTATTAATACTGACAAAGAAATAAAGAAAAAAGACACAAATTACTAACATGAGGAATGAAACAGGGGATATCATTAAAAATCCTGCGTATATCAAAAAGATACCAGAAAAAACTACATACAAATTTGACAACTTAAAGTAAATGGATGATTTCCTCAATAAAATATGAACTACCCCAACTCATTCAATATGAAATAAAATATTTGAATACCCCTGTAACTAATAAGGAAACTGATTTCATAATTTTAAAACCCCAAAAAAGAAATCACCTGACCTAGGTGGTTTTAGAGAATTTTACCAATAAATTAAGGAAGAATTAATACCAATTCTATACAATTTCTTCCAGAAACTAGGAATTTTCAGTTCATTTTATAAGGCCACTATTAGCCTGATACCAAAACCAGACAAGGGCAAAACAAAAACGGAATGACACAATAAAATTGTGCATAAATATAGAATTTAAAAAGCTAAATCTAACAAAATATTAGCAAATATAATTCAGCTCTAAATAAAAAGAATTATACACCATGACCAAGTGAAGTCTATTTCAGGAATTCAAGGTTAGTTTAATATTCAAAAAGTAATTGATGAAATCCTTAATATTACCAAGCTTAAGAAGAAAAATCACAAGATACTATTAATTGGCACACAAATTGGTATTCGACAGAATTCAATACCCATCCATGATAAAATGTCTCAGAAAAAAAATGGGAATAGGCTGGGTGTGGTGGCTCATGCCTATAAATCCAGCACTTTGGGAGGCTGAGGCAGGTGGATCGCCTGAGGTCAGGAGTTCAAAACCAGCCTGGCCAACATGGTGAAACCCCATCTCTAGTAAAAACACAAAAATTAGCCAGGCATGGTGGTGGGCACCTGTAACCTCAGCTACTCAGGAGGCTGAGGCAGAAATTGCTGGAACCCAAGTGGCAGTGGTTGCACTGAGCCAAGATTGCACCATTGCACTCCAGTCTGAGCGACAACAATAAGACTCCATCTCAAGGAAAAAAAAGGAATAAAGGGGAACTTACTCAACTTAATAAAGTCCACTTTTACCACTTGATATAGTTTGGCTGTGTCCCCACCCAAATCTCCCTTTAATTGTAATAATCCCTATGTGTCAAGGCCAGGGCCAGGTGGAGATAATTGAATCCTGGGGGCAGTTTCCCCCATACTGTTCTCATGGTAGTGAACAAGTCTCATGAGATCTGATGGTTTTATAAATGGGAGTTCCTCTTCACAAGCTCTCTTGCCTGCCACCATGTAAGATGTGACTTTGCTCCTCTTTTGCCTTCCACCATGATTGTGAGGACTCCCAGCCATGTGGAACTGTGAGTTAATTAAACCCCTTTTCTTTATAAATTACCCAGTATTAGGTATACCTTTATTAGCAGTGTTAGAATATACTAATACACTACTCTATTGAACATTGTGCTAGAAGTTCTAGCCACTGCAATACGGCAATAAAAAAATAAAAAGCATACAAATCAGAAAGAATGAAATAAAATGGTCCCTACTTGTGAAAGATGTTATTCTCTATTTAGAAAATCCTAATAAATTTACCACAACACACACACACACATGCACATAAAACCTTTAACTAATAAGCAAGTTATGCTAGGCCTCCGAATACAAGATAAGTGTACAAAATTAATTGCATTTCTATGTGTAAGCAATGAACATGTGAACACCAAAATTTCAAACATAATACCGTTTAAAATCTCAAAAAAATAAAGTACTTAGTTGTACAGGGTTTGTATGGTGAAAAGTATACATGAATAAGAGAAATTTTTAAATATCTAAAGAATGGAAAGACATAGAATGTTCATAAATTGGAAGCCTCAATAAAGATGTCAGTTCTTCCCAGATTAATATGCAAGTTCAACACAATGCCTATCAAAATCCCAGCAAGATCTTTTGTATATACAGACAAGATGATTCCAGAATTTACCTGTGGATGCACTAAAATAGCAAAAACAATTTCGACAAAGAAGGATAAGTGGGAGAGATCAGTCTATCTGATTTCAAGAACTTTTATATCGCTAGAGTAATCAAGACAATAGTATTAGAGGATATATAAACATATATATCAGTGGAACTGAGGCGAGAACCAAGAAACATAAATATGCTCCACTGATTTTGATAGGGAATTCAAAAGCAATTTAACAGAGAAAAAAGAGCCTTTCAACAAATGGCGCTGGAACAATTGGATATCCATAGGCTAAAAAAAATGAACCTTAAACTTACATCTTGTACAAATATTAACTCACAAAAAAACCTGTGTGTATAACTATTTGTAATAGTCATAAACTGGAAATAATCTAGATGCCCTTGAATAAATGATTTATTAAGCAATCCATGGTACATTCATGTCCCAGACTCAGCAATTATAATAGAATGAACTGCTGATATACAAAATATGGATGAATCTCCAGACAATTACTCTGAGTAAAAAAAAACAAAAAGTTGATCCCAGAAGGTTACATACAGTATGATTCCTTTATGTAGCATTCTTTAAATAACAAAATCATATAACTTGATAATAGATTAATAATGATTGCCAGGAATTAAGGAGGGGATGGAGAAGGAGGGAAGCAGGTACTATAAGAGGGCAACATAAGGGCAGTGTTCTCTATCTTGACTACATCAGTGTCAATATCCTGATTGCAATATTGTTCTATGGTTTTGCAAGCTATTTTGGGGAACTGGGAGTTCATGGGATCTCTCTGTATTACTTCTCCCAAATGCATGTAAGTCTATAGTTATCTCAAAATTTAAGTTTAATTTAAACTATAGCTGATATTCTATGGTTAAAAATAGAATGCTGAAAAAAAAGAGATTTTAAGTGGCTGCAATTATTAATTTGCAAAAGCTCCCTCAAGGAAAACTTCCCTCTCTCAGACTAACATTGATTTTTTTACTGGTTATAGAAAAGAAAACTCATAGCATATATACTGAATCTATTCTAATAGAATAAACACAACAAATCTTTAGAGCAAACAACTACTTTACTTTTTAGTGACCAACTACTTCAACTAGAGATATAGGTAAGGAGCTGGGGCCCAGAGTGACTATTATACTAGGAAGGCTGAGGTCAGAGTAGGTATCCAAATAAACATATATCCTCTAGGCAGTTAGAAATACAGGATTGGAGTAGTGCTAAAGAAAATCAGAGATGAAGACTTATAAATGATGGTAAAAGTCTTGAGGATGACCTTACCAAAAAAAAAATATTATTTATACTATGACAATATACCTAGGACTACAAAGTAGGTACAGGATGGACAAAAATTCACATATTTCATTTCTTTTCTAGACTAAATCCGGCTACTTGCAAAAATATAAAGAAATACAGCACATCTTGGATAGCACCCAGAAATCAACCTTTTATAATCCAAGGGGATGTTATGGCAAACTCTTCAGAATGGGTCCAGTCTAAGCCCCACAGGTCATTTGAAAGTTTATCACCTCTCAAAGTCCCCAAGAAGAATAAACATTCTCAAATCTGGGCCATAAAGAATGAAGACATAAAACCTCTCAGCAGCAAGTGGGAGACTGCTTCTTCAAGCTTTGAAATGGATGCAAATGTTCTAAAATATAAGAGTCTTCAAGCTGAAGAAACTAACCAGCAAAGCTCTAAGCATACAACCCTCCATCTAACTAAAAATAAGGATGAGCAGGCCAATAAGAATGACGGACAACCACCTTACATCTGAAGTTCCAAAGGGAGAGTTAATCTAGCTTTATGCTGCTCTGAGAACTGTGAATGAAAGATAACATATGCTTAGGTAGTAAAAAGAAAAAAGGAAAGCCCTCCCCTTCCCCTTTCCCTGTCCCTCCCCTTCCCCTTTCCCTGTCCCTCCCCTACACATGCATATGCATAAACCACAAATTTTAGATATCCCATTTTCTGTAGGGGGGACCTCTTTCAGAGACTTAAAAAGAAATCCAGAGAAAATATGGAAAAAATTTTAAACATATATTTATATTTATTTTTTAACAACTTGGAAAAATATCCCTGAAGTTTTGATCTCTTCCAAAGCTACTTATGCATTCGACACCAAAATTTGACACCTAAGGACTAAGGCAGGGATGATATGTAATATGTCATTGATTTTAACCTCCCTACTAGACACTTTAATGAATCAATCAACAAACATCATTTCCTGATTTTCTGTCATATCGTTGGTGTGCTAGGAACCATTTATCTCCACTAGGAGATTATCAAATAATTGTACAGATAAAACATACATGAATAAAATGATTACAGAATAAGAGAAAGTGTTAAGTTGTGCACTTCCAATGATTAGAAGAAATACTGTATATTAAAAGTTGCTAGTTGCACAAAGCAGAAGTGTGGCACAAAATGGCACCGAAATGCATAGACTATGGTTTAAAATAGTCATTTTATTTCTCAAAATGTGGCAAAGGTGTAAAGAGGCACAGTTTCCTTTACAGCGAATGAGTTTACATCTCCAGCCATTTATTCATGTGGACACTGGAGTAAGTCTAGCACCTCGGTTTGTCATTCATAAGGCAGTGAGCACCGGGAGGGATTTGTGAAGGACACACAGAGGAGCAGGTATGTCAGGCAGAAGAGTAAAGATGGATGTGGTAAGTAAGAAAACAGCAACAAGCAGCCTCGAGTCATGGGTCAACATTGGCATACATTAGAAAATGAGGCTAAGCAGAAGGAGGGTCAGGTAGGTGAGGTATACTAAAAATACAGGCCACAGCCTAATTACAGCTGGGTGGAACAATGAAGATCTGGGGTTGAGTGATCTACTCTCAACAGTATTTCTACCAGCTAACGAGTTTTCAAGGAGAGCGCACTGCACTATTAAAAGAGTAACTTTTATGTTTTAAAAGACCATGACTGTAGATTTCCTCAGGAATCTTTAACATCTAGTGGAAAATAGCTATCTTCTGAACACATGAGATAGCGCTTTGGAGGCAAGTCTCCTGGTTCTCAGAGAGTCCCTCAACTTTTGATCTAAAATTCTCATCCTCAGTGATTATCTTGGGCAAGAGCAGAAGTCTATTTGCTTTGGGGATGCCCTCTGCCAGGTGGGTGCTCAAGCTTGGGAGAATAGGTTAATGTTCTGGATCATAGCATTTATTGTAGCTGACTTCAGGATAGAGTAAGAGTTCTCAAAATTCAGTTGGCCCTTATCCACATGGATCAGGACAAAAGCCTAAACTCTGGGAAAATATTTATTTTTAATTCAACGAAATGTCATTTGAATCTTCAGTTGTCTAAGAGTTTGAAATTGTAAACTCTGGAATTTATTGTCTTTGTGGATGACCAAAAAAGGTGATAAGCCAGTTTCCTGGAAGATTTAGGGATGCAGAGATACCACCTAAACAATTTTGCCTTGATCCATAATTGCATTCCTTGTATTTGATACAAATATAAGATGCTTTACCCAAAGTAGGAGGATTGGCAGTCCATTTCCTCACTCTGCTATAATACTTTCAATTTTCTGAGTATGCCACTCTCTCATAAAAGCCATTCATTCTCTTGGCCCAGTATCTCCTCCACCTGGCAGCTCCTATTTCTTTAAGATTCAACTCAACTGCTGCCTTCTCTGACAAACCTTCCATGTATTTCCATAGAAATTTAAAACAACTATGATTAATATGTTGACAGTTCTAATGGGAAAAGTGGACAACATAAAAGAACAGATGGGTTATATAAGCAGAGAGATGAGAACTAAAACAAAAAAAATGCTCGAAATCAAAAACACTGTAACAGAATGAATGATGGACTACTCATCAGGTTAGACACAACTGAAGAAAGAATCAGTATGCTTGAAACAGTGTCAACAGAAACTAGCAAAACTCAATTGCAAAGAAAAAAAGAATGAAAATCCAAAATATCCAAAAACTGCAGGACAATTTTAAAAGGGATGTAACACGTGTAATGGGAATACCAGAAGTAAAAGAAAAAAGGAACATAAGAAACATTGAGGTAATAGTGACTGAGAATTTCCCAAAATTAATGACAACTAACCACAGATCCAGAAAGCTCACAGAATACCAGGAAGGATTAAATACCAAAAAAATCAAAGACCAAGAAAAAAATACTGAAAAAAGCTGCCAGAGGGGAAAAAAAAAAAACCAAAAAGGCCGGGCGCGGTGGCTCAAGCCTGTAATCCCAGCACTTTGGGAGGCCGAGGCGGGTGGATCACGAGGTCAAGAGATCGAGACCATCCTGGTCAACATGGTGAAACCCCGTCTCTACTAAAAATACAAAAAATTAGCTGGGCATGGTGGTGCGTGCCTATAATCCCAGCTACTCAGGAGGCTGAGGCAGGAGAATTGCCTGAACCCAGGAGGCGGAGGTTGCGGTGAGCCGAGATCGCGCCACTGCACTCTAGCCTGGGTAACAAGAGTGAAACTCCGTCTCAAAAAAACAAAAAAAAACCAAAAAAAAAAACCACCTTATGTATAGATAAGGTGTATCCCTTACAAGGGATAAGAATTATGTCAGATATCTCTTCAGAAACCATGCAAGAAAAAAGAGAGTGGAGTGAAATATTTAAAGGGTTTAAAGAACCAGTGTCTCAGCTCAGGGTGCTGTAACAAAATACCACAAACTAGGCTGCTAATGAAACAACAGAAATTTATCTCAGTTCTGAGGCTGGGAAGTCCAAGATCGAGATGCCAACAGATCCAGTGTCTGGTAAGGGCAGTCATCTTGGTTTGCAGATGGCCCTCTTGTTGTATCCTCACATGGCAGGGAGAGATCATCTCATGTATCTTTTTATGAATGCACTAATTCATTCATGAAGGCTTAACCTTCATGACCTATTACCACCCAAAGGTCCTATCTTTTAATACTATTACACTAGTGGTTAGGATGGCAACGTATGAAATTTGGGGGATGCAACATCAGACCATAACAACCATTGACTATAATTCCGTATCCAGTGAAATTGTCCTCCAAAAGTGAAAGAGAAATGGAAATTTTCAGACAACCAAAATTGTGGGAATTTGTCACCTCTAGACCTGCTTTTTCTTTAATGTTAAAAGAAATTCTTTAGAGAGGAAGAAAAGTATATAGGTCAGAAATTCTGGCCTATGTAAAGAATGGAAAAGCAATAGAAAAGGAATAAATGAAGGTAAAATAAAATATTTTATTTTTCTTAATTGACTGAACAGATAATGGTTTGTTCAAAACAATAACAATGCATTCAGAGCCTATTGATAAGTGAAATGAACAGCAGCAATGTTATACGGAATGAGAGAGAGGAATTGGGAATACCCTGTTATAAAATACTTGTACTACCAAAGAAGTGAGTGGTATAGTGTCATTCGAAAGAGGATTAGATTAATTGTAAACATATCCTGTAAATTCAAGGGTAAAAAAGAAGTATAACTGATATACTAAAATAGGAAAAAACTGAATCATACGAAATATTCCATTAAAATGAAAGGAGGTAGAAAACAAGTGGAAGACAAAATAACAAAAAACAAAGGTAATGAATAGAAAACAGTAACAAATATGGTAGATATTAATTCAGCTATTTCAATAATCACATTAAAAGCCAATGGTCTAAATACAGTGGTTATAAGACAGGAGACTTTCAGAATGGATAAAAAGGTAGGATCCAATATGACTCGTAAGTTGTAAAGAGATTTTTTTTTCCAACTTTTATTTTAGGTTCAGGGATATATGTGCAGGTTTGTTACATGGGTAAATTGCATGTCGTGCACATTTGATGTACAGATTATTTAATCACTTATGTAATAAGCATAGTACACAATAGGTAGTTTTCCAATGCTCACCCTCCTCCCACCCTTCACTCTCAAGAAGGCTTAGTATCTATTGTTCCCTTCACTGTGTCCATGTGTACTCAGTGTTTAGCTCCCACTTACAAGTGAGAATATGTGGCATTTGGTTATCTGTTTCTACATTAATTGGCTTAGGATAATGGCCTCCAGCTCCATCCATGTTGCTGCAAAGGACACTATTTCATTCTTTTATATGGCTGCATA
>NW_016107392.1:856407-871690 GCF_001604975.1 Cebus imitator | reverse complement strand
CTCCTGCCTCAGCCTCCTGAGTAGCTGGGATTACAGGCACGCACCACCATGCCCAGCTAATTTTTTGTAGTTTTAGTAGAGATGGGGTTTCACCATGTTGACCAGGACGGTCTCGATCTCTTGACCTCGTGATCCACCCGCCTCGGCCTCCCAAAGTGCTGGGATTACAGGCTTGAGCCACCGCGCCCGGCCCCTAGTTTTAGGTTTTATATTAAGTCTTTAAACCATCTTGAGTTGATATTTTGTATATGATGAAAGGAAGGGGCCCAGTTGCAATCTTCTGCATATGACTAGCCAGTTATTCCAGCACTACTGTTTGAATATGGTGCTCTTTTTCCACTGCTTGTTATTGTCTGCTTTGTCAAAGATCAGATGGCTGTAGCGTGCAACATTATTTCTGGGTTCTCTAACCTGTTCCCTTGGTCTGTATGTATGTTTTTGTACCAGTATCATGTTGTTTTGGTTACCATAGCCTTGCAGTATAGTTTGAAGTCAAGTAGTGTGATGCTTCCAGCTTTGTTCTTTTTGCTTAGCATTGCTTTGGTAATTCAGGCTCTTTTTTAGATCCATATGAATTTTAGAATAGTTTTTTTCTAATTCTGTAAAAAATGTAGTTTGATAAGAACAGCATTGAATCTGTACATTGTTTTGGGCAGTAAAGCCATTTTAACAATATTGATTCTTCCTATCCATGACCATGGAATGTTTTTCAATTTATTTGTGTCATCTCTGATTTCTTTCAGCAGTGTTTTATAATTCTCATTGTAGACATCTTTCACCTCCCTGGTTAGCTGTATTCCTAGGTATTTTATTCTTTTTGTGGCTATTGTGAATGGGGTTGCATTCCTGATTTGGTTCTCAGCTTGGACATTATTGGTGTATAAGAATGCTACTGATTTTTGTACATTGCTTTTGTATCCTGAAACTTTGCTGAAGTTGCTGAAGTTGCTTGGAGCCTTTGGGCAGAGACTGTGGGGTTTTCTAGGTATAGAATCATATCATCTGCAGGGAGACAGTTTGACTTCATCTCTTTTAATTTGGATGCCTTTTCTTTCTCTTGCCTAGTTGCTGTGGCTAGGACTCCCAATACTATGTGGAGTAGCAGTGGTCCAAGTTGACGTCTTTGTTTCGTGCCCATTTTCAGTGGGAAGGCTTCCAGCTTTTGCCCATTCAATATGACGTTGACTGTAGGTTTATCATAGATGGTTCTTATTATTTTGAAGTATGTTGCCTTGATGCCTAGTTTGTTGAGAATTTTTAACAGGAAGTGATATTGAATTTTATCAAAAGCCTTTTTGACATCTATTGAGATGATGAATAGATGCAAAAAACATTGTTTATAGTTCTGTTTATGTGATGAATAACATTTATTGATTTGCGTATGTTCAACCAACCTCGCATCCACCTTGAACGTGGTGGATTACCTTTCAATGTGCTGCTGGATTTGGTTTGCTAGTATTTTGCTGAGGATTTTTTCATCTATGTTCATCAAGGATATTGGCCTGAAGTTTTCTTTTTTTCATTGTGGCTCTGCCAGGTTTTGGTGTCAGGCTGATGTTCACCTTATAGACTGAGTTAGAGAGGAGTCCCTCCTCCTCCTCAATTTTTTAGGATCTTTTCAGTTTGGTTCCGTACCAGTTTTCTTTACATGTCTGCTAGAATTCAGCAATGAATCTGTATGGTTCAGGGCTTTTTCTGGATGGTAGGTTTCTATTACTAATTCAATTTCAGAACTTGTTGTAGTATGTTCAAGATTGCACTTTCTTCCTGGTTCAATCTTGGGAAGTGCTACGTTTCCAGGAATTTATCCATTTCTTTTAGGTTTTCTAGTTTGTATACATACAGGCATTCATAATTGTCTCTGAGGGTTCCTTGTACTTCTGTGGGGTCAGTGGTAATGTCTCCTTTGTCATTTCCAATTGTGTTTGTTTGGATCTTCTCTATTGCTTCAGTAGTCTAGCTAGTGATCTATCAATTCTATTTATTCTTTCAAAAAAATCAAATTTTGGTTTTGTTGATCTTTTGTATGGCTTTTTGTGTCTGTTTCATTCAGTTCAGCTCTGATTGTGCTTATTTATCTTCTTCTTCTAGCTTTGGGGTTGCTTTGCTCTTGTTTTCCTAGTTCCTCTAGGTGTGTGTTACATTGTTAATTTGAGATCTTTCTTTTGGATGTTGGCATTTAGTGCAAGAAACTTTACTCTCAATCCTGCTTTAGCTGTCTCCCAGACATTCTCATTGTTGTATATTTGTTTTCATTAGTTTCAAAGAATTTCTTGATTTCTGCCTTAATTTCATTATTTACCCATAAGTCATTCAGGAACAGGTTGTTTAATTTCCATGTAATTGTATGGTTTAGAGAAATCTTGGCATTGATTTCTATTTTTATTGTGCTCTACTTTGAAAGAGTGGTTAGTATGATTTCACTTTTTCTTTAATTTCTGAGAATTGCTTTATAGCCAAGCATGCAGTTGATCTTAGAGTATATGCCATGTGCAAATGAGAAGAATGCATATTCTGTTGTTGTTGAGTGGAATGTTCTGTGGGTATCTGTTAGGTCCATTTGGTCAAATGTCAAGGGTAGTTCCACAATATCTTTGTTAGTTTTCTGCTTCAGTGATATGTCTAATACTGGAATGTGTCATGACATTAAAAGAAAAAGTTGACTTGCTTGATATGCGTGATAGATTGAGGTCTGTGGCTGCAGTTGCCCACTATTTCAGACAGACAATTTACCTCATAAATGGATAATGTAAACTTAGTTGTATCAATAAATACAGTACAGTGCTTTCCATGTATTTGCCTTTCTTATGATTTTCTTAATAACAGTTTCTTTAGTTAGTTTATTGTAATATGGTATGTAATACATACACAAAATATGTGTTATCAGCTGTTTGTTATCCACAAGTCTTCTGATCAACAATAGGCTATTAAGTTTTGGGATTTCAAAGGTTATATGTCAATTTTCTTCTGTATGAGGGGGCGGTGCCTCTAATTCCTGTGTAGCTCAACAGTCAACTGTTTTTGTTCACAGATACCATGATTGTCTTTGTAGAAAATGCAAGGAAATCAATAACAACAACAACAACAACAAAAATGGGAGTAATAAGTGATAATATCAAGATTGCAAAACACTAGGTTAATATACAAAAGTCAATTGTTTTCTTATATGCCAGCAATGAACAATAGGAGTTTGAAATTAAAAACACATTACCATTGACATTAGCACCAAAAAAGAAAAAGGAAATACTTAAGTATATGTCAAGATATACGGGAAAGACTATAAAACTCTGATTAAAAAATAATAATAATAAAGAATAACTAAATGGAAAGATAGTACATGTTCATAGATAGGAAGACTCAATATTGTCAAGAAGTCAGTTCTTTCCAACTTGATCTATAGATCAATTTCAATTAAAAATCCCAGCCAGTTATTTTGTGGATAGAAACAAACTAATTCTAAAGTTCATATAGAGAGGCAATAAGACCCACAACAGCCAACACAGTACTGAAGAAGAACAAGGACTGACACGACACGCCTTTAAGACTTACTACAGACTGGGTGTGGTGGCTCATGCCGGTAATCCCAGCACTTCCAGAGGCCAAGGCAGGATGTTCACTTGAGGCCAGGAGCTTAAAATCAGCCTGGGCAACTAGTAAGATGCTGTTTCTACAAAAATAAATAAAAAGAAAATTCTAAAAATGGACTTACTATAGAGGTACAATAATCAATACAGTGTGTTATTGGCAAAAGAACAGACAGATCAATGAACAGAATAGAGAGACCAGAAACAGATCCATATAAACATAGTCAACTCATCTTTAACATGGAGCAAAGGCAATACAATAGAACAAAGATAGTCCTTTGAACAAATGGTGCCGGAACAATTGGACATCCACATACTGCAAAAACAAACAGATGGATAAACAAACAAATAAATTCAGACACAGACCTTACTGCCTTCACAAAAATTAACTCAAAATGGATCATAGACCTAAATGTAAAACGCAATACTATAAATCTAGAAGATAACATAGGAAAAACTAGATGACCTTGGGTATGTGTATGAATTACATGAGAAATCTCTGTACCATCCTCTCAATTTTCCTGTGAACCTTAAATCACTCTAAGAAATGAAGTGTTTAATATAGAAGAAACAATGGGCAGAGATGCAGCTCTAAAACAGCACGCTGAGAGCTTCTCACACACTTCCCAGTGGGGGGCTGAGGGGGAACCTGGTAGAAATCATTTTTAGAAAGACCCATTTAAAGTCTCTGACAATTGTCCTAAAGACATTCATCAAATAAAGACATATTTATTCAAGAAAATTTACTAAATTCCTGTAAGAAAAGTGACAGTCTGCGGTACTTAGCCATGGCCCACTCCTTTCCTTCCCCTATGTTTCGGCAGAAGGGAAACTCCACTGTGGGAGGATATGGCAAAGAACACTGGGATCACCGCCCCTCTAGCTCCCAGTCAAGGGCTATGGTATCTCCCCTAGGAGGAGAAGGCTGCCAGTGTTTCTCACCTCCCTACCTCTGTGCAGCAGGGACAACATTTGAGATCACTGTGACCAAGAGGTCAGGGACTCCCTTCCTCCACCCAACAATAAGGCAAAGATTCTATGGGTTGGGAATACTGGATTCCTGGTCACCTTTTCTCCAGCTACTTCATAGGGTGGAGGTTCCATGCCAGGAAAGTCCAGTTGAAGTTGAAAAGACCAGAGGTGACTACCCAACTCAGCACCATGCCCAAAAAGCAGATAGGTCACTCCAGAAGAAGTAAGCCACTGTCACCAACCCCAGCTCCAGAGCAGTGGCTCAGATATGTTGTTGCCCAGGGGAGAGTCATGGCTTACGAACAGAGAGCTCTGAAGCTGTCCTCAAATAAACTGACTTATTTGGAACAGAGTGTGGCAAAGTTCAAGGTTAAGGGTACTGCCAAAAACAATGGCAATTTTGATGGTAGGCAATTAAGAGGAAATGAGAAGTTTGATAAAAGCAACAAGCTCAACTATAGGCCAGCTAGATTGCCAGAGAACCAGTGAAAGAGACTGTAAAAAGTAACCCTCTTGGAGTGAAAACAAAGAAGAGAAAAGGGAAGATAATGAATAAGAAAGAGGCCAGGCGTGGTGGCTCATCCCTGTAATCCCAGCACTCTGGGAGGCCAAGGCAGGTGAATCACTTGAGCCCAGGAGTGTCAGACCAGCCTGGGCAACATGGCAAAACCCTATCTCTAAAAAAAAAAAAAAAAAAAAATACAAAATGTAGCCAGGCATAGTGGCGTGCACCTGTAGTCCCAGCTACTCAGGAGGCGGAGGTGGAAGGATCTCCTGTGCACAAGAGGTTGAGGGTGCATCCAGCTGTGATCCTGCCACTGCACTCCAGCCTAGGAGACAGACCCTGTTTCAAAAGAGGCACACACACAAAAAAGAACAACAAAGAAATATTTTAGACCTCCAGTTAAAAATGGCAAACTGGATATACATTTGATTTTGCTTCCTCTTAAAACCACCAAAACAATTTATTTTTTAAGGCATAAAGCTGAAAGGATGACAAGAAAGGAGATCATTGTGCAGGCTAGGAAGCAGAAAAAATGTAAACTTCTCAACAAAACAAGAAAGCTAGATATAATGGGACAAAACCTTCAAAATTATAAAGGAAAATTATTTTTAACCTAAAATTTTATATTCAGACTAAATATCATATTTGAATAGGTCAAGTTAGAATGAAGATGTTTTCAGTTTTGTAGGTTCTCCAAAAATTATCTTCAGTGTACCTATTTCTCAGGAAGTTACTGGAGATTTACTTTCCCAGAACTGGACAAATTGAGAAAGAGAAATGCCTTTGATGCAGGAAGTAGGAGAACCACCCTAGGACAGACACAAAGGGAATCCCCAGCATGGTGACAATGTGAGAATCCGGGACAACAGCTGTCTGTGATGTCAAGCCAGACTGGGGCAGGTTGGAAGGCCCTGAAAAGGCTTTCTCAGAAAGATATAGAATACTTGATGCAGATACATTTATTCATAGAAGATTTGATAAAGATTTGAGGGTTGGATTAGTGTTAAGTAATAGAAAACCAAGCAAACAAACTTTATTAAAAAGGCAATTATCTTCAGAGAAGACCAAAAGTTATGCAGAATAAGAAAAGTAATCTTAATTTTCTACAGGGCTCCACTGCTGTAAATGGCGTTTACAGGCATACCTCAGAGATACATTACAGGTTCCATTCCAGACCGCGGCAATGAAGTAAGTATTACAGAAAACCAAATCACACGAATTTTTGGTTTCTTAGTGCATATAAAATTTATGTTTACACTACAAGGTGGCCTATTTAGTGCATAATACTGTTATGTCTAAGAAAACCTAATGGATATACCTTAATTTAGAAATACTCTGTTGCTAAATAATGCTAATGGTCATCTGAGACTTTAGCAACAAAGAAATACTTTGTTGCTAAATAATGCTAATGATCATCTGAGCCACAACATAAGGCCTAACATTCAGCCTATCTGCTTTCACAATGTCTTCCTCTCTAAGCTTAGTCATTTCTAGCTTTCAAATTTAAATGAAAGACATGTGATGTGACTCTTCCTTTCACTTAAACACTTACAAGCCACTGTAGGGACGTTAATGGGCCTCATTTCAATATTATTGTGTCTCGGGAATAGGGAGACCCAACGTGAGAGAGAGAAATGGAGTAATGTCTGGTTGGTAGAGCAGTCAGAACACATGATTGGCAATTAAGTTCACTGTCATACAGTGCGGTTCATGGCACCCCAAAACAATCACACTAGTAACATCAAAAATCACCATAACCAACGTTATAATAATGAAAAAGTTTGAAATGTTGCAAAAGTTACCAAAATGTGGCACAGGGACATGAAGTGACACAGGAACATGAAGTGAGCAATGGCTATTGAAACAATGGTGCCAATAGACTTGCTCAATGCAGGGATGCCACGGATCCTCAACTTATAAAGGATGCAGGATCCATAAAGAAAGAGATGTACAATAAAATAAAGTGTACCTGTGCAAAGTAAACACTGAATATTGATTTAAATGAAACTATAACCAGTTTTGATAGAGGAGGAAGACAGGAAGCATACTTCAGCAACACATAGTTGGGAAGAAGAAAGCTAAATCTTCACCTTCTATGGTTGGGAGTCAGTAGATTATGCTTGAAACTGAAAAATCAACAAGTACCAATCCAAGCATGTTATTTAGAGAACTGTTAAATGCCTAAAGAATGAGCACAGGTGAAAGTGACTGCCTCTGAATAAGAAGAAAGGGAGAGTGTGGGACTGACAATTTTCATAACAAATTTTGAAAAGCTGACTCTTTGAAAACTGGGTACATGATAACCTTGAATAAATTTCATAAATATAAACATGTTTCTATGTCTTCTATATCACTTCACTTTACTCAGCAGTATTCAGTTTTCAGAGTAACTAGTTTATATTAATATCAAAAAGTTAATTTTCTCGGTCTTAAAGGCATTAATATGGAGGCTAGACAAAATATACAGAAATTCCACTTTTAATAATAATAGCTACCATTACTATATTTCCAGTGCTGTACTAAGCACTTATATTACCTCCAATCCCCAGAGCAGCCATGCAAAGTAGCTACTGTTTCCATTTGACAGATAAGAAATTGATGCTCAGAGAGATTAAATAATTTGCTAGTATGTAGCAGAACTCTCTGATCTCAAAGCCTCTGTTCTTCCTCCTGGTTCGCATCGCTTCTTTCTAGAGTATGAGCTCAAAAGAACTAGGGGAAGGGGGAGGGCAATGTAGCAGTTCACAAAACTCCTTTGGGGGAAGGGCAGGGAAGCAGAAGAGAAACACTGAAGGATTCAGCAATACCACTAGGTAGCGGTCTACTCATGTAACCAAGTTTAACACCCCCAGTCGAAATTTCCAGTTAGTCATGTGAGCAAGGGAAGCAATTTTTAAACTCTAGCCAGGAGCCCCAATGCTTACAAAAATAAAAGCTTTGTTCTGCTCTTATTTTGAAATAAAATAGATGTTCCAGCTGCTCCAACATGGGCCTAAACACCCTAGTGAGAATGCTGAGGACACAAAGTTTTGTGTCCAGAGAAGCCCAGTCACCATTATAAAACTGATCTCTGAAAGGGTTGGGGGGACAGATGGCATAGCTGCTTTCTAAGAGAATGAGTAGGAGGTGACCTGGGTCTGACTGCCGCACTGACTGGGAGCTAGGACCATGTGATCCTGAGGAGTTTCTTCTGAACAAAATTCTGGGTTGTGTTTATCTTGCAGTTTAAATCACTGGGAGCTTCGAGAGTTCTTTGGCTACTTCCCTTTCTGGAATCATTGTGTAATATAATCAAGACATTTACCTGGCTCTTTAAATCAGTTGTGGGTAAAGAATTCATGATGATGGACAATAAAAAGTTGTTTACATACCTCATTTCTGAAAAGTCATGGGCCACTGGCAAGTTAAGAAACGAAAGTGAAATCAGCTGATAGTGACATCAGTCAGAACAAATGTACCAAAGTTCAGAGAGCTGTTTACTAGGCACGACAGCGAATGTAAGGGGGCACCAGCTCAGGACTGCATCTGCTGCCGTTTCGCTTCCACTCCTCCTTTCTGGAGTCGGACATTAGAAAGCCAGGGAGAAGGAAGATTCAAACAACCAACCCTGCTTTCCTGCTCCTCCTTTTCATGAGTGCTCCTGTGGGCTCTGCACCTCCTTTCTGTAAGTATCGATCCTGCAAGCATCACAGCTTACCCAGACATCCACTACCTTGTAAGACAATTTTGTTATCTTCTTAGATGTTTCTCATTCTGGCAATCCGCATAGGGGAACTCACTGGTTGTTCAGTGTCTGTGACCTTCCCTCCCTCACGTCTGTAAACTCGACCCACCTTTACTCTCTGTTCTCCTTCCTTCCATTCCTCAGCATCAACCTATGTAGCTCTGGCCTCACAGATGATGAAAGTAAGGCCAGTGTTAACTGGTTAGAAGGATGCAGGGCTGACTGTGCACAGCGGGGTCTTGCACGCAGCGTGCACAAGGACATGGCTGTGGCTTGTGCTATACACTGTTCATCAGAAACAGGCAAACAAAAGCAGGTCACTGACCAGCACTAACTAAACCACTGTTCAAAGGTAGTTGTGAAAACACCATAAAACCTTAAGATACACACTGAAGATTAATAAAGACAGAAAGACTTGTGTTCTTGCCTCAAAGAACAGGACCTAAGGGATGTTTAGACCCTTTGTTAGTTATTAGACCAGATCGCTTCTCATGCCCCAGTGGAAATCCATGGTGGTATTTTAGTTCTCTTGGTGCCTATTTTAAGAAATTCTTTTTTAATGTGGGCTTAGTTTCTATAATAACTTCCACTATGTTTCTTCACCTATAAAAATCAAAGTCTCCTTTGAGACAGGAAAAAGACGCATATTTCCTCTTTTCTTCCCTCATGGTAGCTGAAGACCATTTTTCAATATCATCTTCCCATACCCCATTCCCCAAAATCTCAGGTCTGAGACTCGGTCTATGAGAAATTCTTTCAATCTTTCACATATTCCTCTTTCTCAAATTTCTTTCCAGTTTAGTCCCTGCTTTATCTAATTACTAAGGTTGTTTTGATTGCCTGTTGTATAAATTTCTTTTTTTTTCATAAATGTAGCACATTAATTCTAAAAATACTTTAACACAAATAGGGAACAATTGCCTGTAATATCACCACCCAGAGCTACCACAGCTAACACGAACATTTTCAAATACTTCTTTAGACGCTTTCTCCTATGCATCTTTATATGGATGTAGTCACACTATGTAGAGTGATTTTATACCTGCTTTTTCTAAAAGATGCATAGTATTTTATCCTTGATATGTCAGAGTTCACTTCTAATACTGGACTTTCCAGCTGTTTGCCATTTTGTGCCAAAAGCAATGCTGTGCTGAATATTCCTATGTATAAATTATTTACTGCATTTCTGATTGCTATCTTAGGATAGATTTATAAAAGTGGGCCAAAGAGATATGACTATTTTTAGTTTGGCGTTCATTTGTTTGTTTGCTTGTTTGTTTCAAGATGGAGTCTCACTCTTGTTGCTCAGGCTAGAGTACACTGGCACGATCTCAGCTCACTGCAACCTCCACCTCTGGGTTCAAGTGATTCTCCTGCCCTAGCCTCCCGAGTAGCTGGGATTACAGGCACCCACCACCATACGTGGCTAATTTTTTGTATTTTTAGTAGAGACAGGGTTTCACCATGTTGGTCAGGCTTGTCTCGAACTCTTGACCTCAGGTGATTCACCTGCCTCAGCCTCCCAAAGTGCTGGGATTACAGGCATGAGCCACTGCACCCAGCCAGGGGTTTTTAATGTGTATTGCCAGTCTGCCTCCCTGAAAGTTTGTACAAATGTTCACATCCACCATCCTTGTGTGAGAACGCCAGTTTTACCACACTGTTGGTATCCTCGAGTGTTTTTTGCCTACAGCGTTGATAGGGAAACTCAGGTTATTTTACTTGGCGTATCTTTGATTATATTAGAAAAGTTACAGAGTTTTTTTCATGTTAGTTAACTACTTTGCATTCTGTTTGAATTCTCTCTTCATATTTGTCCATTTTTAATGAGGTTTAATGTTTGTTGACAGTTTGCATAAATATTTTAAACATTAAGTACATTAAATCATTTCATATTTGTGGTATATATTTTCCATGCTGACTTTTAATTATATTTATATTGTTTTTGGTGAATAGAAATCTAAATTTTAGAATAGTTACATCTGTGCAATTCTTTCAATATAGTTGCTATTTGCTTTTAAGTTCCAAATTTTATTTCTCACTCATAAATATATACTTTTTTCCAGAACGTTGATTTTTTATCTGTTTTTACCTTTTACTCTTAGATCCATGTGAAATTTATTTGGGTATGTGGAGTGAGATGAGGACCTAAAATCGTTTTGTTTCTCTTTTCTAGTTAGCTAATCAATTGCTTCAGCATTAATGAAGAACTCCTTTCAGGCCTCAAAACAAATGTCTCTTCTGCAGAGAGGCTTTCCCTGACCCTATAATCTAGAGTCATCACTTCCTCCTGCCAGTTTCTCTCCCTCACTCACCCTGTTTATTTTCTTCCCAAAGCTTTCCAAAAATTATAATTATCTTTTTAAAAATACATTTGGTGTTTGCCTTTCCAACCAGAATGCAAGCTCAATGAGAGCAGGCACCTGGTTTGTCCCGTGTGGCACTGATTCCCCAGGGCCTCTGATTCAGGGAGTCATCCAAAATGTGTCACTAACAGGGTCACAAGATAAAATGCTGACTCCATCAGCCAAAGTGGGTGGCAAATCGCCTTCATAATTGCAGAAGGGAGAGCTGGAGCAGGAAAACTAGCCACTGACAGCCCAAGCCAGTCACTAGTTTCTGGTACTACTGATTCTCAAATTCTGTTTGAATCTTGTGAATCTTAGCCACCCATAAACTGGACCATGGAGTCCTGCCAATAGAATCTATTTTTAAATCTTATAAGATTAGCTGGGTGTGGTAGCTGGCAGCAGGCTCCTATAATCCCGGCTACTTGGAAGCCTGGGGCAGGCAAATTCTTGAAACCAAGAGGCAGAGATTGCAGTGAGCCAAGATGGTGCCACTGCACTCCATCCTGGGTGACAAAGTGAGGCTCCATCTCAAACAAACAAATTTGGATGGGTCATTTGTAGACATTTCTCATTTTTAAGGATTTTCTTTTCCCACTAAACTTTTTATAATATTTGTTCCCACTTGGATTATCTGCTAGTGGGAGGTAATCAATAAAACAATTGTACAGATAGCAAGTTAATTAATATTAATAGAACCATTTAAACAGCTATCTCAATGGCTTCTCATCTGGGTGCCTGGACTTAACGCTTCTAACTTTATATTACAATCTCATGGTATAGTCCTATTTCTCTGATAAAGCTGTTTTATTTACATGGAATGATTAAGTATATCAACACATCACAGCATTCCATAAAAAGCTTGATGGTAGCGGATGGCTGTCCACATAAAACACTGTGAAATCCAGGAGCTGCCACCACCTACACACTGTTGAGAAACACTGCAGTAGCCCCGTTTAAAAAAAAAATTAGAACCTGGACTCATGTTTCTGCCAAAGGAAATATGACACATTTCCCTTTCTTCTTCCCTTTTTATTTTCGTGACAGCCGCACCCATGAACACACTGATCTTCAATGTGTTGTGCCAGAAATATTTTACCCAGGACTGGTAGCCTCCAACACCCTTGTTCTATGCCCTGGCAAGTTCTGTTGCCCCGGCTTTATTCTGCTAACATTTTCTTCCCAGTTCTCCTCTCTCCATTCAGGTGACACACCCAACCGTCTCTACATGATTCTCTGTCAATTCCTGTTTCTCCCCTGAGCTATTGCTTCAGCATCATGATCAGAGCAGACACACTGACCCAGCTCGTGCCAGGCCCCAATCCTCCTATATGTGAGTTAAATTTTTTCAGTCTCACAACAGCCCATGAGGAACGTGACAACTGACGCATCACAGATGAGGACGTGAGGCTCAGGCTGGCTACCTCACTAGCCCAAGGTCACATGACTAGTGAGTGACACAACAGTGACATGCTCCCAGGCCATTTGGCTCTTAAAGCCCATGCTCCTTTGACACACTGTGCCACCTCTCAACAGGACGGCGGCATCCGGCAGTCAACACCACCAAACAGAAATGAGGCCAGCTTCCTAGAGTTCATCTCTGGGAATGAACCCTGGCACTATTTGTCTTCCTAGAATTTCATCACTGTCAGGCTGGTAGCCTGGGCTTAACTTCTCTGAGCCTCAGTTTTCTCTGTATAATAATAACAATTTAAAGAATACTTACCGGGTAACGTAAGTGCCACACACATATAACTTCATTTCATTTCCATAACATCTATAAAATAAGTTATATAACTATAGCCATTTTACAGATCAGAAAACTAGGCAGAAGGATGTTAAGTAACTAAGGTCACATAGCTGCTGAATGGAAGAGCAGGGTCTCGAACCCAGCGGCCGTAGCTTCAAGGTCCATGCTCAGAACCAGTATTCCACGCCGTCTTCACTATATCAAATGGGAACAGTGATATTAATGTCCATACATGGGTGTTGTGAAGATTAATTGAGTTAATGCATGTAAAGGGCCAGGCACCCAGTTAGAGGTAGATCCTCACGGTGATTAGTAATGCAGCCTGATCGGCTACCATCCACTGGCTGTGCAAGCTTGGGCAAATTACTGACCCTCACTAGGCCTGTCTTCTTCTCTGGAAAATGAAGATGAAAAACAGTAACTCTACACATATGGTTGTAAGAAATTAATAAGATAATACTTGTTAAGTGCTTGGCACAGGGCCTGGCATATAGTAAATTCTCAAGAGATTTTGAGGTCTGTTTTCAATTATTAATAAGTTCTCGCTAAAATTAGATTCCTTCTCAGACCCCTTCCACTGATCAAAGAGTCCTATCAAAGCAAGTTCTCCCCTCCCTGGTCCCCTTTGGCTTTCTGAAATCATTAATGAAAAGAAAAACCCTAGGATTCTAATGGCTTACCTGTTTTTTCTTTTAATATTCTATTCTGCAAAATTTGCAAAGTGTATAATGTTTAACAGCAGCAAAATTAAAACATGTTAAGTTCCATGCGGCAGTCCTCAAGGCCATGATAGCAACTGTTGCTGATGGTGCCCTGTAGGGAAGGGGCTGCCAAACTATGCATCTGACAAAAGCCTAATATCCGGAATCTACAAGGAACACAAACAACTCAACAAGAAAAAACAACCCCATTAAAAAGTGGGCAAAGGACATATGGAAACACATGAAAAAATGCTCAACATCACTGATCATCAGAGAAGTGCAAATTAAAACCACAATGAGATACCATCTTATACCAGTCAAAATGGCCGTTATTAAGAAGTCCAAAAACAACAGATGTTGACAGAGATATGGAGGAAAGGGAATGCTCATACATTGTTGGTAGCAATGTAAATTAACACAACCTTTAGGGAAAACAGTATGGTGATTTCTCAAAGAACTGAAAATAGAACTACCATGCAATCCAGCAACCCAGAGTATCACATTTATTGATTTGCATATGTTGAACCATCCTTGCATCCCTGTGATAAATCCTATGTGATCATAGTGTATTACCTTTTGACGTGCTGTTGGATTTGATTTGCTAGTATTTTGTTGAGGATTTTTGCATCTACATTCATCAGAGATATTGGTCTGTGTTTTTGTTTTTTGTTGTATCCTTGTCTGGTTTTTGTTATCAGGGTGATATTGGCCTCAGAGAATGAGTTGGGGAGAATTAATTCCTTCTTGATTTTTCTAATAGTTTTAGGATTATTGGTATTAGTTTTTCTTTGTATGGTAGAATTTGGTTGTGAATACATCTAGTCTTAAGCTTTTTTGGGAGATTTTTTATTATTGATTCAATCTCACTACTCATTATTGGTCAGCTTAGAAGTTCTATTTCTTCCTGGTTCAATGTTAGGGGATTTTGTGTTTCCAGGGATTTATCCATTTCCTCTAGTTTTTTGAGTTTGTGAACACATAGTTGTTCATAATAGTCCTTGATGATCTTTTGTATTTCTGTGGTATCAGTTGTCTGCTATAAATGTCTCCTTTTTCATTTCTGATTGTGTTTATTTGGATCTTCTCTCTTCTTGGTTAATCTAGCTAGTGGTTTATCAATTTTATTTATCTTTTCAAATAATCAGCTTTTAGTTTTATTGATCCAAAGAACCAACTTTTAGCTTCATTAATCCTTTGTAAATTTTTTGCCTCTATGTCATTTAGTTCTGCTCTGATCTTTATTTCTTTTCTGCTAACTTTGGATTTGGTTTGTTCTTCTTTTTCTAATTCCTTGAGGTGCAATGTTAGGTTGTTAATCTGTGATCTTTCTACTTTTTCAATGTAGGCATTTAATGCTACAAACTTCCCTCTTAGCACTGTTTTTGCTGTAAGCTGCAGGATTTAGTACAATGTGTTTTTTCATTTATTTCAAAGATATTTTTAATTTCTGTCTTAATTTCTCCATTGACCCAGTAATTAATTGTTCAGGAGTGTGCTGTTTAATTTCCATGTATCTGTATAGTTTCCAAAGTTCCTCTTGGTATTGATTTCTAGTTTTATTCCACTGTGGTCTGAGAAGATACTTGATTTAATTTCAATTTTTTAAAAAGTCTGGGCTGGGCGCGGTGGCTCAAGCCTGTAATCCCAGCACTTTGGGAGGCCGAGGCGGGTGGATCACGAGGTCAAGAGATCGAGACCA
>NW_016107392.1:800850-856132 GCF_001604975.1 Cebus imitator | reverse complement strand
ATGTGATCTATCTTGGAGAATATTCCATGTATTGACAAAAATAAATGTATATTCTGTAGTTGTTGGGTAGTTTTATAAGTCAATTTGGTCTAAAGTTCAATTTAAATATGTTTCTTTGTTAATTTTCTGTTCCAATGATCTGTCTAATGTTGTCAGTGGAGTGTTGAAGTCCCCTACTGTTATTGTATTGCTGTCTACCTCTTTCTTCAGATCTAGTGATATTTGTTTTGTGAATCTGGGTGCTGCAATGTTGGGTACATACATATTTATGATTATTGCATCCTCTTACTGAATTGACTCTGTATCATTATACACTAATCTTATCTTTTTTCTCTTTTTTATTTAAAGTCTGTTTTATCAGATATAAGTATAGCTATGCCTGCTTGCTTTTGTTTTCTAATTACATGGAATATCTTTTTCCACCCCTTTGTTTTTAGTCTATATGCCTTTGTGAGTAAGGTTAGTTTCTTGTAGGCAGCATATAGTTGGATCATGTTTTTTAATCCATTCTGCCAATCTGTATCTTTTAAGTGGAGCATTTAATCTGTTAACATTCAAGGTTATGGATCTGTGAGAATTTGTTTCTGTTATATTGTTTATTGTTTTCAAGTTGTTTTATAAATTGTCTTTGCCTTTTTTTACTTTGTGTTTTGAGGAAATTGTCATGTTGCCATTTGATTCCTTTCTCTTCCTTTGTGTGATTTATACAAACTATGCATTTTATATTTCTGTATGTTTTGTGATGGTGAATATTAACTTTTGGCTGGACATGGTGGCTCATGCCTTTAATCCCAGTGCTTTGGGATGCTGAGGCAGGGGGATGCCAGGAGTTCAAGACCAACCTGCGCAAAATAGCGAGATCTTGTCTCTACAAAAAATTTAAAAATCAGCCAGGCATGGTGGCACATGTCTGCTGTACTAGCTAGTCAGAAGGGTAAGGCAGGAAGATTGCTTGAGCCCAGCAGGTCAAGGCTGCAGTGAACTATGAATGTGCTACTGCATTCCAGGCTGAGTGACAAAGCAAGACCCTGTATCAAAAATAATTAATTTAAAACTTCATTCATTTCAATGTTTAAGATCCCTTTGAGCATTTCCTGTAGTACCAGGAAATGACAAATTCCCTCAGCATTTGCTCGTATGGGAAGGACTTTGTTTCTCCTTTCATAAAGCTTATTCTGGCAGGATACAAAATTCTTTGCTGACAGTTTGTTCATTTTTTTTTCCCTTTAGCACTTTGAAAAATGCCATCCCATCTCTTCTGGCATGTAAGGATTCTGCTGAAAAGTCCTCTATTAAGTCTGATGTGATTTGAGATTTCATTTATAGGTGACTAGCCACTTTTCCTAATTTTAAAATTCTTTCACTTGATTTCAGACATTTTGAATATGCCATGGTGAAGTCCTTCTACAATGTCTTTTCCTGGAGATCACCAGGCCTCCTCTATCTAGATGTCTAACTCTCTTGATAGATTTGGGAAATTTTCATTGATTATTTCTTTAGATATGTTTTCTAAACTTTTTAATCTGTCTTCCACCTTGGAAATACCAATAATTCATAAGTTCAGTTGCTTCTTGTAGTCCCAGATATCTCAAAGGCGTATTCATTCTTTTTTATCCTTTTTTCCTCATTTTTGTCTGGATTATTTCAAAAGTCCTGTCTTCAAATTCTGAGATTCTTTCTTCTGCTTGGTGTAGTCTATTATTGAAGTTTTTGAGCATATGGTGTATTTCCTTCAATGAATTTTTTAGTTCCAGAATTTCTGCTTGTTTTTATTTGAGATGTCTATCTCCTTGATAAATTTCTCATTTATATTCTGGACTAATTTTCTGATTTCTTTGTATTAGTTTTCAGATTTCTCTTGCACCTCATTGAGCTTCTTTAAAATCAATATTTTGAATTCTTTATCTGGCATTTTGAAGAATTCTTTTTTATTGGGATCTGCTGCTAGACCACTATTGTGGTCCTTTGATGGTTGATATGGTTTGACTGTGTCCCCACCCAAACCTCAACTTGAATTGTAGCTCCCGTAATTCCCACGTTATGAGAGGGACCCGGGGGAGGTAACTGAATCATGGGAGCCGGTCTTTCCTATCCTATTCTCATGGTAGTGAATAAGTCTCATGAGATCTGATGGGTTTATCAGGGTTTTCGCTTTTGCTTCTTCCTCGTTTTCTCTTGCCACCACAAGGTAGGAAGTGTGTTTCACCTCCTGCCATGATTCTGAAGCCTCCCCAGCCAGTTACAATTAAACTTACAGTTTAATTGGAACTGTAAGTCCAATTAAACCTCTTTTTCTTCCCAGTCTCGAGTATGTCTTTATCAGCAGTGTGAAAATGGACTAATACAATGGTGTCATATTTCTCTTTTACATGTTTCCTGTATCCTTCCATTGATTTCTTTGCATCTGGTATAAGGCTGTTTGTTCCAATTTTTTGAAATTGCTTCTAGAAGGGAGAATTTGTTCCTCAGGATGTATGTATGTTATTGAACAGGATACTCTGACTTTGATTTTGGGTACCTGCAGTAGTGTGAACTTTCTGTGACTTCTTCGGCAGTACCTAGGGTCAGTGGTCTCTGTGATTTCCTCAGTGAGATAAAGTACCGTAATTAGATGAAACTAAGTCTCCAGAAGTTTAGCTGGGAACTTGGATGTCAACTGAGCAGCCTTTGGGCCCCAGTGGTGGCAACAGTGGTATGAGTGTGCCTGTTTTTAGGCCCCACAGCAGCTTACACTGGCTCTGGTGGTTAGTGGGTCCTGGAGGGCTGATTCTTGCACCTCCATGTGGCTTGCTTAGAAGCTAGTAGTGGAAATGATGAGCCCAGTGTGTGGGTATGATCTCTAGCCCCAGGGCAGGTGGTATCATGTGAGTGATGGCAGTGGCAGTGTTGGAGCAGCCACCTGGGATCCAGGAAGTCCATGCTGGTGTTGCTGGAAGCTGTGATGGGTGGGGTGGGCTAATCCCCAGTCTCACAGCCACCTGCAGCAGGGTGATGGGCATTGCTCTAAGTGTGGTTAGGAGAGCTTGATCATCCCTGTCCCATTCCCACATGGGTGGCAGCTGCAGACACAATGCCTCACACTTAGACTGATTGTGAATCAGTATTAAATTCTCAAAATGGTGCCAGCTGTGGGCTTGTGACAAGAGAAAGCGGGAAAGGGGGACCCTCTCAGGTAAGCAGCATGGGCAAGAAGCTGTACAGAGTGTGGTCTACTTGAGTCTCAGTCTCACAGCAGCCAGTAGCAGTCGCTGGGTATTGTCCTAGGTATGTGTGAGAGAGCATGTATTCCTTGTCCCTGCAGTCACATCAAGTTGAACTCAGCAAGAAGGTGGGGCACAGACCTGCATTAAACTCTCAAAATGGCACCTTTAGCTTGTGATCAAGAGGGCCGGGCTCCTTCCAGGTAGGCAGCATGGGCAAGAAGCTGTGGGGAAGGCGGTCTGCTCGCATTTCAGTCTCAACAGCAGCATGTTGCAGAGCAGTGGGTATTGACCTAGATGTGCAAAGGATAGCCTGATTTCCCTGTTAATCCTTGGCTGGGTGGCAGCTGCATCTGTGCCAGCCCAATCTCAGTCCCAGGGAGGGGCGCAGTCCAACATTAAACTCTCAAAATAGCACCTGTAGCCTGAGACCAGAGAGGGTGGAGCACCTCACAGGCAGGCAGCATGGGCAAGAAGCTGTGGAACATACGGGCTGGTTATGTCTCCGTCTTACAGCAGCCCATGTCAGGGCAGTGGGTCTTGTCCTAGATATGTGTAGGTTGGACTGATTTCCCTATCCCTCCTTAGCAAGAAGGCTGCTGCAGCCTCATCAGCCCAAACTCAGGCTGGGAGGGGGATACCAGCCCAGTTTAATGCTGGGCTGCCAGCATTAAACTCTCAAAATGCCACCCTGGACCTGGGATCAGAGAGTGTCCCTCCCAGACAAGCAATGTGGAAAAGAAGCTGAAGGGAGGGCTGTCTACACACATCTGCCTCACTAGCAGCCCACAGCAGGGCAGCAGACCCTCCCAAGGGTACACGGGGGCACCCACTCTCCCGTCTCCCTCCTTGGAGCAGCTCAGCAGCAAGAGCCATGTCTGTAGAGTCCCAGTATCTAGGCTCTCAAAATGACACCCTGCTGAGGCTGCTCCAGGTTCAGATGCCTGTGAGATTTTGTATGGGTTTCCTTTCTGTAGCAATGTCTCTGTGCAATGTTTAGGATCTCTGTATGTCAGGCCCAAGGTCCTAGTGGATCAAGGTTTCCTCCCATGGCCAAGACTGTAACTGTTTTGGAGCCCTAGGGGGTTCTCTCTTACTGTTTCCCCACATCAGGAGCCTCTCCAGACTCTCAGTCAGCTCCAGCTGGGCAAGCTGCCCCAAACCCTCTCCTTACTTATACTTATGTTTCCCATATCTTCTCCAGCTTATCCTAGCATTCTCTCCTAGATAATCTGTTCAAAATGGATCCACTTACTATTTTGGCTTCTCACCATGGTGGAGGCACATACTACCTACGTTTAGATAGTCATCTTGATCCTTTCAAAAGTTTCACTCTTTCAATAAGAACCTGACAAAAACACAATTTAGAATTAAATGATACAATATTCATGTCTCTTTCAGCACGCATCCCATTCTCCCTTATTAGTATGAAAATTTTAGAGGTGCTTAAACAAACAAACAAACAAAAAGCTGCCTTAAACTAATCTCCTGAGAATGCTTTCCTTCTGTTTCCCTAACTACGAATTTGTGTCGCCTTTAAGCAGAAATCATCTCCCTCCTAAGGCCCTGCTCAGGCTGTGACTCTCAAGTGACAGTGGTCAAGTTACATGCTGACCTGGAGTCTAAATCTGTCTGGGTCCAGAGGATCTAGTGCAGAAAAAGATTTTACTTTACTGACACAATTACAATGGCAAAAGGCTAACAGCCTTTATTTTTAAAGGGCTCATGTAGACCAACAAACAAAAACTGAAACTCAAAATGATTTTTAAAATAGCAAAAGAACTGACAGCACTTCACAAAAGAAATACAGGTGGTCAAAAAACACTTGAAAACGTTAAACTTGACTCATACGAAGAAAAACTATCACTGATTCATCATTTGTTATTATCAAAGAATAAAAGACTCAAGAATATGCAATACTGGGGAGGATGAGATGAGACATACGCTCTCTTAAACTGCTGGTGGAAGGATAAATTGATTCACAACATATTCACCATAGCATTCATAACATTACAAAATAACATTACAAAGCATCATGTGTATACACTATAAATTATGATACAGTTATATGCAGCCCTTAAAATAGTGTTTAGGAAACTTTCTAGTTCAAGTAGAATGATGTTCACGAAGTGGGATACAAACACATATACGTAATCCCAACAGTGTAAAACAACACTATAAAAGAAGTGTGCTGTTCAGAGTGGTTATTTCTACAACGTGAAGTCACAGATGAATTTTAGTCTTTTCTTTGCACTTTCATGTATTTTCTAGTTTCCTGCAATCAGCATGTTATTTTATAAACAGGAAAAAGTTCATCTAAAAATAGCCACAGTGACTCAGCAGTCTCCCCTTCGCACTCTGAAGGAAACACTGGCTAATCATTAAAGGGAGTTTAAAAGTTCATTGTGATAAAGGATTGTTTAAGAAAAGAAAAACAAAAACCAAAACCAGGGTAGGCCCATGGAGAAGTAGAGAAGAAGAGTGTCATGAGATTTCCAACCAAAGAACTATATGCTGCCACTGCAAAAACGTTTAGGGAAAGAGAGCACTAACCTCCACCCTCTCCATACACAAGTTCCTGAAGTCTGTCCATAGTTCCAATGGAAGGCATGGATAGGCCACGCCAGCACTGTGCTGGGCATGCATGTGACATTAAACACAGCCCTCACTCAAGCAGCTCTGCTGTCCTAAGATGTGTAACCAAGATTCCTACATGAAAGAATTCAGGGAGACTATGTAGCAATTTCATTTACTCATTTAAAAATAAAAATTAAAAAAAAAATGAGCCCCTGCTTATCAAAATAGCAAAACAGATGAAGATTGTTCCTCTGAGACATGACATTGGGCTGGAGAGTAAATCCCAATTTATGGCTAAACCAGAGTGTGGGCTGAAGGAGCCCAGGAATGAATGCCCATGCTGCATGGATCAGATTTAGATAAAGAGAAAGTAGGGTAGAACTTTAGGAGCTGGGGAGTAGCTGAGGATGGGCAGATGGGAATGTATTAATACACAGCCTGAGCAGCCCAGCAGGTGCTAGACTGCACAAGGCAAGAGTGGAAGCTGGGCCTCACCAGAGAATTACAAGTTCAAGTTGCAAGTCGCACCAGTTAGTGGAGAGCCTCATAGGAGCTGGGACTGCCAAAAGGTGAGGGCCCACCACCTTCGTCACATGCCTGGTCCTGGGCTTCTTCGCTTGTTTTATCTTGTTTTGCTCTACATTTAAAACCACCAAAAGGTCAGTTGACAGAAAAATGAGGAAGTCAAAACAAAGGCTCCTGGCGCCTGGCAGGAGCTGCCACGAGGTGGCTGATGCAATCTCCCCTCTGAGGAGCTACATTAATTTTTAAAAAGGGAGCTCTGTTTTCAAGGCAAAATGTTTCATAATTTTTTTTTGGGGGGGGGGGGAATCCCAGAGTAACAATTCAAATAGGAAAAGTGAGAGGGAGTGTTTAAACAAAGGCATCCCCAAGTCTCTTCCCAGTTGGTCCTGAACAATGGAGCAAGTCAAACCTTTTCCACAGCACAACGGTAGGTGTAAATCGGAGAAGTCCTGGAACTCCATGCACACCCTAAAATACCCAAACCCATTAAAAGCACCAATATAGGCTTTTACACCATTTGCTAAATAAGCAAAACCATACAAAATATGTTCCTATTGGCAATTTTTCCCATACCACAGACTCAAATGGTTAAAGCTCCTTATCATCCCAGGCTGCTAATGTGCAGACTAAAGCCATCTTTTCAATTCCCAATAAATCCTTCTGTAACAAGCATCATTGCTCCAGGAATCTCTCAACTACATTCAAACCTGGGTCTTCAGGTCCTTGGCCCCAGGACCTCCAGAGCCTTTGAGAGACAGTGCCACCGGAGGCGGCAGCCCGAGCCTCTCCCGGGACAGCCCTCACTCCTCCACTCCAACTGTCCCCACCCAGCTCCTCTGGAGCAGAAGCCACAGGCAGACCTGGGCAGAACTGAACAGATGGCCCAGCGCTGCTGAGCCCGGAGCAGTGGCATCCAAAGGGAGGTGGTGGCAGTGTGGACCCTGCCCTTGCTGTACTCCCAAGGCCCCAGCTCTCTGCTGGCCAGTGTGCCCAGGTCTCTGCCAAAGGAGTTGCTGGTCAATCTTTATTCTCATTTTTGGCACACACCAGGTCCTTTGAATGGAACCACCCTCTCTCTCAGCTTGTTCCATGTTGTTTTTTCCCCACTGGTCCCTTTCTGTTCTCACAGAACAAATGCAGTGTATGGAATGAGACAGACCTTCCAGTCACCTCTGTGGAAGAGGAGGGGCCTGTTCCTCCAGAGGGGTCCCCTAAGAAGCTGATCATCAGGGCTGTGTAGCCTCTGGGTCCTTCCCCAGGGCCACCACTCACTTTGCTGCTGAACACCACCTGGGACTCCTTCTCAGGGCTTCCAGGCCACTTGGTAACATGGCCCCAGTATCTTGTGCCTCACAAAGTCTGAAGCTCTGTGTTCCTAGTCACTCCCAGGTGTGAATGCTGTTGTATTAGTCCATTTTTATGCTGCTATGAAGAGATACCTGAGACTGAGTAATTTATAAAGAAAAAGAGGTTTAATGGACTCACAGTTCCACATGGCTGGGGAGGCCTCACAATCATGGTGGAAGGCAAAGGATGAGCAAAAGCACATCTTACATGGCAGCAGGCAAGACAACATGTGCGGGGGAACTGCCCTTTATAAAACTATCAGATATCATGAGACTTACTACCATGAGTACAATATGGGGAAACCACCCCACTCCATGATCCAATTAACTCCTACTGGGTCCCTCCCATGATGTGGGCATTATGGGAGCTATAATTCAAAATGAGATTTGGGTGGGGACACAGCCAAACCATATCAGCCAAAGCTTATCCCATTTTGGAAAATACACATATGTAAAGGTACAGTGTACAGACCACTGTTTCAGAGGCCAACTGGACAAAGCCCTTCTGATTTAAAAAGCAGTGAAAATAATGTTTTAAAAGAGTATAACAAAGTGGGCGCTTTTATATACAACTAGACGAACTATGATAGCAAGTTTTCTGTAGGCTAGTTAGGCAATATTCAGCAAGATCACTAAAAGATATTTCTACCCAACAAGTGCACTTATAGGTAGCTCACCTGAGAAAAAAATCAGATTCCAAACAAGATTCACACGAGCATCTTCACTGACCATCACTTACAATGGTGTAAAGTGGAAACAATTTGTCTAATGGTAGTGTAATGGATGATTCCATGTGAACTATCATGCAGCCATTGATCATGTTTTTGAAGAATATTTAATAACGCTGAAAAATGTTTACTAAATCTAGTGAAAAACATTATGTTCAACAGCATGATTATGTAAAAATACATCAGCACAGGAAGAAAATATTGGTAGAATATTAACAGTGGTTTTATGATGTGTATGGTGGGATAAAAGGTTTTTGTTCTTGTTGTTGTTTTTGCAAAAGCCTGTAATCCCAGCACTTTGGGAGGCCAAGGTGGGTGAATCATTTGAGGTCAGGAGTTTGAGACCAGCCTGTCCAACGTGGCGAAACCCATCTCTACCAAAACACAAAAATTAACCAGGCATGACAGCAGGTGCCCATAGTCCCAGGTACTCCAGAGGCTGAGGCAGGAGAATCGCTTGAACCTGGGAGGTGGAGGTTGCAGCGAGCCGAGATCGCACCACTGCACTCCAGCCTCGGTGACAGAGTGAGACTCCATCTCAAAAAAAAAAAAAAAAATTCCTCTATTGTTTTCTATAATTAACATATATTACCATTGTCAGAAAAAAATGTATTAGTTTTTAAAATCATGAACATATAATGAGATTTCATCACCAGGTAATGTCTTGTCTTGGCCCAGTAATGAGTTCCCAGCACACAGCAGGCAAAATCAGAGTGGTTGTGGCAGTGGTCCTCAACCCAGGCTCAGCTTTGAACAAACTGCAGAGCTTCAGAAACACCACTGCCCAGCCCTAAGCACAAAAGTTGGGCTTTGATCGATCTGTGGCCCAGAAATGGGTAGTTCTTGCAGCTCCCCCAGATGGCTGTCTTGGCAGCTGTAGTAAAAACCAATACCTTCCTCCATCTTCAGGTCCCCAGTAAGGGTGGGCCTTGCCCTTCACCTCAGCCAAAACCCAGCTTCAAAAAAGATCCGAGAAATCCCCTCACTAATGCTTCCAGTGGCTTGTATCCTGGAGCAAAGCCTTTGGCCAAAGGGCACTTCGCTCAGTTTAAGATGTTTTACGCTTTCAAAGCCGCCTGGGAGACTTTTCCTCCTGACCTCAAATCAGAGGGCAGCTAATGACTTACTAGCAAATGGATCCTGGCAGGAGGTTACCTCAGATTTCTGGCCTTTGGCAGAGGGCAGGGTAGGAGGGAAGGTTGCCATGGGTTTGTAAGAAATGCCAAAGGGAGAACATGAGCTTGTGAGGACACAGGGAGGAAGCGAGGGAGAGCTGGACTGACGGCTGACTTCCCCACAGGTCCCCCTGCAGAGGGCAGGAGAGATGGCCAGCCCAAGGCCTCGGTGGGCTGACCTCCTGTTCGTGAGCATCATGGTCCTCACGGTTGTGGTCATCTCCCTGATGTTCTACGCTCTCCTCTGGAAGGCTGGCAACCTCACTGACCTGCCCAACCTGAGAATTGGCTTCTACAACTTCTGCTTGTGGAATGAGGACACCGGCACCCTACAGTGTCACCAGTTCCCTGAGCTGGAGGCCCTGGGGGTGCCTCGGGTTGGCCTGGCCCTGGCCAGGCTTGGTGTGTACGGGGCCCTGGTCCTCACCCTCTTTGTGCCCCTGCCTCTCCTCCTAGCCCGGTGCAACAGTGACGAGGGAGAGTGGCGGCTGGCAGTGGGCTTCCTGGGTGCATCCTCCGTGCTACTGGCTGGCGGCCTGGGCCTCTTCCTCTCCTATGTGTGGAAGTGGGTCAGGCTCTCCCTCCTGGGGCCTGGGTTTCTAGCTCTGGGCAGCGCCCAGGGCTTACTCATCCTCTTGCTTATGGCCACAGTTCTGTTCCCTCTGAGGGCTGAGAGGGCTAAGAGCGAGCTTGAGAGCTGCTAAAGGCTTATGTGATTGCAAGGATTCAGTTCCAGCCATGCTCAGATGTGGCACATCTTTTCAGCCATCTCATTTTATAGCTAATACTGATCTCCAGCTCCAGCAGATGGAACCCATTGCAGAGGTGGGGCCCCCACATCAAGGAGGCCAAGGGACACCAAGGGCAGCCGGAGCACCTGTGGCTTCTTAGTGTAGGGTTGTCTGTCCTTCAGGACTTCCAAGGCTTCCAAAGACTCCCTAAAACCATGCAGCTCATTGTCACAATTCCTGCTTTAATTAATGGATCTGAGCAAATCTTCCTCTAGCTTCAGGAGGGAGTGATTCCCATCATGGGGCCAGACGTCCAGGCTGATTTGCAAAATGCCAAATGAAACCTAGCAAAGATTTATGGCAACAAATGAGGACATTTTTTAAAAAAGTGAGCACCTCAGTGTCCCTGGGGCCCTGATCAGGGAGCTTCCACTGGGCCCACCATGGTGAGTGGGCTGTCATGAGCCACCACTGGGACTCCACGCCCACAGGCCCAGGAATGATCTCGGAGTGACTCGACAAATACAGGACACATGGGGCACAAAGAAAAGCCTTGGTTGCTTCAAAGCTTCCCTGGACCTGAAGCCAGATAGAGCAGATGCATCTGCCGGCAAATCACTCCCATGATGAGACCCAGGAGGACACCAAATCAGTGTGAACAGGACTGGACGGTTGTACACATACAAATGCTGCCACCCTCCACTTTCCAACCAGGACCTGGAAAGGACATTGGCACAACTTACACATTGGGAAATTTTGTGTATTTTCCAGCACCTGTGTATTGGAAAACCTGTATGGCAAATGATTTACTCATCTATGCCTGTCCAAGGCCACACTGAAAACAGAGGCGGAAACATGGACTCAGGTGTGATCTCTTGTCTTCAGTGGCTCTTCTGGGCTGTCCTTCTTGCTTTATAGCAACTGCCTGGGGACCAAGGTACGGGTGAAAGCAAGGTAGCAGCTTGAGGGAGGAGGCCTGTTGGGCTTACCAGTCTGTACACTGTGGCCTCAAGCTCCCAGACAGGGCAGAGAACTGTGGGTAGCTCGTTTGCCTTCTAGGCTGGCTGGAGGGGTGGGAGCTCATTGATTGACCATGATGGAAACTATTTTTTAAACAGGCTTCCTCCTTTAGGAGAGATCATGCAGACTAAACTGTAGCAATTCCAGTGCGCCTGGCTGCAATCCCTTTCTTTGAAAAGTATTGTCTCTTTGGTTCCAGTCAGTTGGACCAGCATATGACATCATTCTCCCTGGAACCTAGTGACTGACTACCACAGACAGTTGGGATTCCAGCGCCTCAGAGCTGGGAGAGGGCGCAGTACATACAGAGGGATTCGAATGGGATCTCTTTTGAGCCATGGCTTCCGCATACTCAGAATGGCAGCCCCAAGGCCTGGAGTGAATCTGCCAGGCCCAGGAAGGCACAAAGGTGGGAGCACAGAGAGCCCCATTACCACAGGCGAGCAGCCCAGCAGCACTAGCGGAAGCTCAGCTGCTCTCAGCAGGAAGTTCAGTGTTTATGCCCTAGCTGAAAAAGATCTCCCTGACGTATTTCAGCACATCCTCCTCTTCCTCCTCTTCCTCGGGGCTCCTGCTGGAGGGGGAATTGGAACTCCCCGGCCTCTGGGAAGGGCTGAGGCCTGGGGCTGGTACCTGTTTCCCACTGTCCTCTTCCTCACTGCTGCTCCCAGAACTCGTGTGAGGCGACACAGAGCAGGGAGGGGAGGGTTGTGGGTTATCAGTGCCCGCCAGGGCCGGCTGCTCGCAGGGCTTTTCCTGTTTGCGGCTCTGTGGGTACAGGAAACGGCAGGCTCAACAAACGTGTTTTATTTCCTTAACATGCTGATCTGTCTGTCAGTAACATAGGATATATCCAGAAGCAAAGCCAATGTGAGCAGGCCAGGCAATGCACCCATATCCTGAGCACCCACCCTCTCTTCACCCCACTCCAGCCCCTGACCCCCTCTTCTCAGCTCTTGAAGAAACCAGGACCCACTTGGGAGAGAAGCAGGCAGACATAAGGATTAGTTGAGGGGAAAGGAAAAAGAAACAAATGGAAGCAGCATGTCTAGAAAGGCCGGTGACAGAATGGAAGGAGCCCAGGATACAAAACCTGGGTGTGGGCCCACGTCTTAGCGCTAGGAAAAGTCCCGGAGGCTCGATTTCTTGTAATAGCATCTTGACACAACCACATCACAGGGTTATTGCTAGGCTAAAATGACATAACACACACACTTTCAAGGTACCTGGGAAACTATAGAGTGCTGTACAACTCTGAGGCACTGCAATTATTACTGCAAGAAGCCAGGAAGCTCAGCAGCCTCTGCTCAGGAGAGGGGCAATGGCTAAGAAGTCATCTACCCAACTGGGACACTTTCCAAGAACACAAAGAGGTAAACACTGCATATCCTGTCCACATCCACACTAGTGCACAGTCGCTCTCCCTCACACACACACGCCCTCCCAGGCGTCTAGCGCCAAAGACCCACCCCCTGGGTGCACACCCACATGGGGAGAGGCCTGGGGAGCAGGGCCGAGACAAGAGTGAGGCAAGGGGCAGGAGGAAGACGACGAAGCCTGCAGCAGAGGGTGTCTCTCTTACTGACAGTGACCAAGGGCCTAGTCTAGCTTCTGCCCATGGAGAGTTTCTGGTCATGAGTAAGAGGCTCAGCTGACTTTACCTCAATCAGGATTCCCAGAGCAACATCAACTATCTCAGCCTCATTCATGCAGTACACAGTCCTCGTCGCAGGGAGTCTGAAACAAAGACATGAAAGGCACAGATGACACAGGTTCTCAGGTCTCACAAGGACAAAGAAAACAGGAGCCAGAGGGCCTCTTCCCCATGCCTTCCCACCAGGCAGGAGGCACCAGCACCTCTGAGCTGAGGAGCTTCCGCCGACACAGACACAATTTCCTCAGCCTTGCAGCCCAGTGACTGGCACAGGCTTCTTGGAGGCAACACTGGGGTGCCTCCCACCTTCCACCAACTGCCCTACAAGGATCTGGAAGTAGGGAAGGACAGCTGCCTCTGAAACACACACGTGGATGCAAGAGGAAGGGGACCTCAGGCCAAGGCTGCATCGAGAGGAACCTGAAAGCAGGACCACACTTAGGGAAACATGGCAGCCATCACAAGGGAGGGCTGTCAGTTAGGAAACCCTAGAGGAGGAGCCGGACCGGGAAACAGGGAACACCCACTTGATGGGGGGAGGGGAGAGCACACTTGATGCTGCAGCCTGGAGACACTCCCCTCCAGCAATTACCATCCTTCAACTAACTCACTCCCCAGCTACTGATCTCTTGCTGGCCCTGAAGCTGCTGCTCATCTGTCCATCCCTGAAGGTCTGTTCACAGGAAGAGCAGGCACCACTCAGGAGACCAGACCCTACCCCTGATCTTACCCATCTAATGTAACCATGTTTGTTGCAAAAGAAGAGACTAGCATTTTGGACAACTGGCATCAGGGTCTGGCTGACATGGAGAAGCGACCGTGTGTGTGCTGACAGCAGAGCACTCACCAGTGCGGAGACAGAAGTGAGGGCGTCCTCAAGGGTCAACCCGCTTTGCCTCCTGCTGGCAGCCCATCCACCTAAGATCTCAGGAGATGATCAGACTGAAACACCCACCCATCTTGCTGTTCTGCCTCAACTGGAAGACCCGGCCCAGACCGTGGGGGCCCCTGCTCCACTCGCGTTTTGCAGGAGTCCTCTGACCAGGGCTGTCGCACCTTGCTGCTGCCATCGGCACTGCTGCCATTCTCCTCCTCTTGGGGGCCTTCACTGGTGCCACATTCTTTGCAGCCACCTGGGCTGTCAGCCATGAGGGAAGGACCCTCTTTTTAGTCTCAGGTTGTAAGGTTTCCATCTCTGTACCTTCTCATAAAGAAGTGTCAGGGCCCAAGCTTAATGACCTGCTTTTTAATTCAGGAAGGCAAATCTCACTCTCTAGTCACACCCAGAATTACACGTCCATTTATCCTCAGTGGGAGTTGATCTTTGATTCCTACAAAAAACAATAAAGGCCAGTGAATTCCAATAAGCTAGAATACCTCCAGTCATCAGGCAGTTACTCGTCAGTGCAGGGTAGGCCAGAAGTGACCAAGAGGTGAGCAGGGCCCAGGAGATTCAGAAGGCCATTCACAGGCATCAAGCAGGTGTGATTGCGGGCAGAACGGCAGCTCGAGAGCCCTCTGACCTCCCCAAAGCTGGTGCCCCCAAAGGCAGCCACAGCCAACCAGAGATACCTCCCTGCAGCATCTGTGCTGACTCGGCACAGGAGGAAAGGAAGGAGGCGGAGGCCTCTAATGTTCCTTCTCATTACCACGCCAAATGCCACTGTCCTCGCGGTGCCCAGCCCATCCGATCCCTAAAATACCCCTTAATGGCCTTTCATCTGCCCTGCTCCAGATTTCTCCATTCCTCTATGATGACTGAGTTACAATAAACTGAAGCCATTTTATTTCACAGTAAGGTCTCATTGGCCAACACCCCGCCCTTAAGCTAAAGAGACTTCTGATTGGTCAAACTTGAACCAGCAATAGGAGCCAGGGGGCATCACTGTGCCAGTAGGTAGACCCTGAGGCCCCTGGCCCACGGCAGCCTCAGATCTAGTTTGGCCTCTCTTTTCCCTATCCCAACTGTTCTGCCTCCACTCTGCAATCCCGAAGCTCAGTCCTCAACCAGAGAGGAGTTGACTCAGAGTGCCTAGGTCTCTACCTTCCACTTAAGAATCAAGCCAGAAGCTCCTGAAGCAGAGGTTTGCCCAGAAAACGGTAGTCAGCGATAGTCCTCTCCGAATCATAATTTGATAATATACTGCTCATCCATATGGCTGTTTACAATTTAAGAAAAAATATTAGCAGGCCCTCCTCCCAACCTGTCTGGCCACGGGGCACACCTTTGCCAATGCACCTTAATTTCTGTCAAAAGTCAGACAGTGATACTAGTGACTCCTACCCACTAAGGCGCCTCCCAAGCCCACAGTGCTGCAGTCTATGCAGACAAATTTGTTTCACCCTGGGGTGCATATTAAGTACACTTCGCAAACAAGGAACTGAGACTTAGTTAACTTGCAGAAGATCACAGGAAAGTTTGAAACCAGCTGGCTGGATTCACAGCCAGGTCCTGAAGCCTCCAAACCCCGTACCTCCCCGCCCTGCTTATCCCCCGAAGGGCCGGCCGCAGCACCTTCCAGAAGCTGGGGCACCCGGGCTCCGCGCTCGTGGACCGACCTCAGACCGACCCATCCCAGCCGCTCCCTGCCTGAGCGGAACCGGGACCCGCGGGAACGCGATGCACCGCCCATTCACAGCCCGCCCTCGCTCTCCGGGCCGGTCCCCGCGCTGGCGGCGCCGACCTGCTGCGCGCTCCTCCGACCTGGCTACTGGTTTCCCTGCTCTCAGGGTCCCCTGCTCCGGCTCTCGTGCCCCTTCGTAGCTTCCAGAGCGGAGCCCGGAGACAAATTCCGGACGTTTATGGGACCCGCACCCCACCCGGAACTTAAAGCCTCGCCGTCCTGCCCGGCGCCCGAACTCCGCGGACCTCCGGCCGCCCGCGTCTTCCGGGCCCCGCGCGCTCCCGAGCCCCGGTGATTTCCGGTCCTGGCGCGCTCCCGGCGCCCTCGCAGTCCCAGCTCCCGGGGCACTTCCGGCTCCCGGCCGCTGGCTCACTGGGAGGTCTGGGGGTGCCTCACCCTGGCCATGCTTGTGTACCCGGCCGGCACCCAGTTTCCTGCGCGCTGTGAACGCCAACTAGGCGGCGCGGCCCGACCCGAGGAAAGTGAAAGTGTCCATTCCCGGCCCCTGAAGTTAGCGGAAGGGAAAAGGGAGCGTTTTTGAAAGCCCCGCCGGGAATTCCCTCAAACCAGGTCGAGCGCCCCCTGCTGGATCAGGCAGTCCTCGCGTACAGGAGGAGGATGGGAGCCCGGCCTCTGTTTGTTATCTTAGAAGTGAGGAGTCCTTCCTAGCGCTTACTATTCGGGTGGCGGCCCCAGGGGGTCTCCTCTGTTCGCGCGCAGGACGCTGGGCTCCGCCGCGGTCACGTGGCGCCGGCGCTGAGTTTTTGTTAAAAACCACACTCCTGGCTTGACGCAGTGCAAAGGAGGCCTGAGCCCGGACTGGAAATCCCCGCTGTGAGGCCTTCCCCTGCGGCGTTTTGAGGTTACAAGGTTGATCTGATAAGATCTGGCGCAGTGGCTCACACCCGTAATTCCAGCACTTTGGGAGGCCAAGGCGGGCGGATCACGAGGCCGAGAGATCGAGACCATCCTAGCCAACATGGTGAAACCCCCATCTCTACTAAAAATACAAAAATTAGCTGGGACTGGTGGCGCAAGCCTGTAATCCCAGCTACTCGGGAGGCTGAGGCAGGAGAATCACTTGAACGCGGGAGGCGGAGGTTGTGGTGAGCCGAGATCGCGCCACTACACTCCAGCCTGGCAACAGAGCGAGACTCCGTATCCAATAAGTGGGGGGCAGGAGGATCTGCCCCCAAATGGGAACTCGGGACAGCTATCTGAAACGTGATCCGCAACAAATAGGCGACTAGAATGGGTGCCGCCCACACCCGGGCGCAGCGAGCTCGGAGACCTCGCTCCCTCCCCTGAGCTGCTCCCCCGCCGCAAGGACACCCGTGGGGCTGGATCTCCGCCATCAGCCCCGGGTCGCGAGGGACGGAGTCCAGATAGCAAGGCTGAAGGGGCGGCCCCAGTGCCTTTAGGTCACAACCGAACCGCCGCAGCTGGGGTGCGTGTCTCGCGCGGGGAGGGCAGTCTCGCGTGGGACTGGCGCCGCAGCCGTGAGGGGTTAGGGTCACTTATATCCAGGGTCCCGGCTCTCACCCGCTGAGCCCCAACAAGCCCAGGTCTCACGGGCTAGGGTGGAGAAGCATCGTTTCCTTGTGAATAAAGGAACATAAAATACTTGGCTATTGTGCCTTGTCACTTTCGGGGGAAAAAAATCCTTGGCAATAATTAGAATAACTGACAGGCTAAAGGTGCAAGCTTCAGTCAGGCTTCTGAGTGTTCTGCGAGGCCCGTCTGTGCGCTTCCTTGTAAAATCCAGTCTTAGCAAAACCCCTTTCCCCTTGGATATCTGATCACCCTCCAAGCCTTATCAGGCTCCTCACCCTCCACCATCCCGGAGTGGTCTATTTCCCTGGCCTGTCTTAAGCAACAGTCCTGTTAGGTCAGTTTCACCAGAATCCCTCTTACCCTGATGGCTCCTCTTAGTAATTTTCTACTCACAGACCCCAACCACCACCCTGCTTCTTGACTATGAATTCCCACTGTGCACCCTGTATTCAGAGTTGAGCCCAATCTCTCTCCCCCATGCAAGACCCCATTGCAGTGGTCCCTATACCTATGGAGATGGTGGTCTTTACTGTGCTTTAACGAATATCACTAAGTTTTTCTTTAACGGAACCACCCCTTGCACATTTCATTTCTCTCCTTAAAACCTCTTTCCATAGCCTGCTGAAAATGAGTCCAGAAGAGCAGGAAACAAGTGTACATAAAGAGCTATCTGAAGGGAGAGATGCTCCCTGCCCCAGGCAGGGGTCAGGAATCCAAACTGTGTGATTTGCACAGATTGGAGTCAGCACCCAAAGCATTTGGGGGATTGGGGAATTTTTTTTTAACTGACAGCTAAAATGTTATCATATGAGGTAATGCATGTCAGTTAGCTAGATATAATCATTCTGCTTTGTATTCCACAATGTATACATATTTCAAAACATTATGTTGAACTCCTAAAGCATTTGAATGGGGACTGGCTATGAGGCCCTCTCCATTCAAATACTTGCTCTCAACTCCCAGAACACAGCCAAGTCCTGTCAGAGGCCATGAAGCAGAAAAGGCAAATACCAGCAGGTATCTGAAGAGAGGGAGGAAGTGGGGAGTGCACCTGCCACCAGGCCCTCCGTACAGCCCTCCCCAGAGCTGAGGGCCAACACCTTGGCTGGAAACTGAGGCTGGGACTGACAAAGAGGTTTCTTGTATGCCGCCCTCAACCAAGACAATGGAGGAATCTTGCTTGGGTTCTTGGGCAGGCGCCAAGCAGGTCTGTGGAAGGAGAGAGAAGCTGAAGTTCCAACATGCTTTATTTGAGGACGAGCGCTCCCCCGGGGGGAGGAGGAGGTGGCATGAGAGGAGCGCTAGGTTCAAATGTTCTTTGTGTCTCTGTGATCCTTAAAGCATGTAAGCAAACTGTAGAGATGGTATTAAGAGGAAAGAAAAGGTAATAAGACAGAAACTTTGAGATGAAGAGAGGAAACATTAATACATTCTTACTCCAATGAAACCCATGATCACCTTTCTAAATGTCCTACAGAGTCACTGCGTGAGATAAGCCACTGTTTCAATACAGAAGATGGGGAAAAATAATAGATGAAGAAATCTTGGTTTTCTTCATTTGTAAGGGAGGATTACCAGGGTAGAAATGGGTAAAAATCAGTAAATAACTACTTACTACTGTCTCTGGTGTTTCAATCAAGCCACTTAAATACCTCCCTGCTTTTCCCTCAACTCCCAGAACAGAGCCAAGACTTTAATGCCAATTTATTTTATGCTTTTCCTAAAGCAGGTAACCAGGAGTATCCCTACTCCAGCCTTGTGGCTCCAGAACTGGGCTGGAGCTCAGAGACTAAAATGACTCATGGCAGCTGCTTCCCCATCTCAGTGATAAGGTCACCCCTGCCAGGCACCGAAGGCCAAAGCCCAGGCCCTTCACTCTAATAGTGACTCCCATAAGCTCCGCTTCAGCTGTGAAAAGCAAGAGGGAGAAGGGGAACAGGTCTCTTGTTGCTCCTCACCTAATGGAAGGATCTGCCTCTTCAAGGTCCCACCCCAGCCAGGGGGGAGAGGGAAGGCCTCAGGCCGGGTGTGGACACAGCTGGTTGATGCTCAGCTCAGCCACAGGTGGGTTCAGTCACAGTTGGGCTGGCCCGAACCCCAGGTGCCCACCAGCAACTTGGCCCTATTGCTCTGAATCTTCTCACCATTCATCAGCAGGTGGTGCAGGTAGCTGTCACCTTTCCACAAGTATGTTCAGTGGAGGAAGGAGAGGAGCCGCCAAATGAAAGAGGTACAGGTCGAGCATCCCTAACCCAAAAGATCCAAAATCCTCCAGAACCCAAAAGTTTTTTTTTTTGAGATGGAGTCTCCCTCTGTCATCCAGGTTGGAGGGCAATGGTGTGATCTTGGCTCACTGCAACCTCTGCCTCCTGGGCTCAAGCGATTCTCCTGCCTCAGCCTCCAGAGTAGCTGGGATTACAGGCACCCGCCACCACGCCCGGCTAATTTTGGTATTTTTAGTAAAGATAGGGCTTCACTATATTTGCCAGGCTGGTCTCGAACTCCTGACCTTAAGTGATCCACTCACTCACCTTGGCCTCCCAAAGTGCTGAGATTACAGCCGTGAGCCACTATGCCCAGCCCCAAAATTTAGAGTACCAACATGACACCACAAGTAGAAAATCCCACACCTGAGCACAGTCAAAACTTTGTTTCATGTATAAAATTAAAATACTGTATAGAGTTACCTTCAGGATACATGTATAAGGTATATATAAAACATGAATGAACTTCATGTTTAGACATGGGATCTACCAAGATACTTCGTTATGTATATATGCAAATATTCCAAGTCTGAAAAAATCTAAAATCCGTAACACTCCTGTCCCAAGCATTCCAGATAAGAAATGCTTAGCCTGTCTTAAGAAATAGCAGCCACTGGATTAAAGGGGCAGCCAGTGGCAGAGGCCTCAGCCCCTGTTCTCACCCTGATAACGTTCTGTAACAAAAGCTGCCAGCTTTCAGGGACGAAAAAGAACTTTGCAGCCTTGAGTTAAGCCCAGAGAAACAGGAACTACAAAACCTTGTCACCCAGCAGAATGGACAGAGAGCTGAACTTGCTCCATGGCAGAGCAACAGGAGAGCCTGGGGGAGGTTCAGCAGGGCCAGCAGAGCCAGGCAGGGTGGGAGGGCTGTCACTGAAGCAAAGTGACACAAATCCTAGAGACACTAGGGGACCACAAGAGCGTTCTTTTTTAAAAAAAAAGAAAAATGGGCACATATATACAAAATACTGTCAATTTCTACTGGGCCAACACAGTAGCCACCTCAATGGTCCTCCTTCCTCCGGAGCTTTCCTCCCACAGTCTCATGTGTGCTCCTGGCGCAGCCATGATACCAGTCTCTGGGAAGCATATGCCACCTACTCCACATGGGTCCCGTTGTAGTCACCGCAGATGGAAGTGCCTAAGCCCCCTGGGCAGCCTTTCCCTGCAGAGTCACTGCACTGGCAGGGAGCTGGAGTGGAGCGCCCAGTTTTCTAGTCCTGTATCTCCCCCACCCCCAGATAATACTGCTTCCTCAGGTAGGCCTTGGGGCAGGCCATCAGGCTTTATGGGCCAGCAGGGTAGTCAGCTTGATCTTGCCATCCATGGAGGCAGTGAGGCAGGTCCCACAGTCCATGGCAGTGCTCCAGTCTACAGTGACCACAGGGGCTCGGTGGCCACCCAGGCTCAAGCAGCTCTCCAGAACCTTCTCATCGCCACTCAGCTGCAAGAGGACAAGAGAGAGGAGGAGGCGTCAGCAGACACCACTAACACACTTGATCCACTTTCAGTGGCCAACCTGAGGATGTGGCCAGACACCTGCCCACCTTTCCAGAAAATCCATTTAACTTCTTGAACCAGGAAAGGCCTTCAGTTTCCCAACTACAGCTGGTCCATCTGAAGCAGAAAACCTGCCCCTGAGAGGCTCCTTAAAAGATGCCATTTTCTCAGCCACCTTGAACTTGCTGTGGGCTGGTGCCTGTCCTGCACAGACACTGGTTGTTCTCACTACAGCATCACTTCTCACTACCCGACATGTGCTCATGAATCTGCTTATCTGTTGAAGGTTCACGTTCCATGCTGAGGAATGCAAGCTGCAGGACAGCTGGGCCTCAGGCAGCTCTCTCCTGTGAGAGGGCCAGCCTGCTGCGCCCAGAACAGTGCTAGCCCTGGGGGAGCCTTCAGTTAATGCAGAAACATGGCTCTCCTCTGAACCCCAGCGCTAGCTAGCCAGCAATCCTGTGTGATAGGGCGCTAGGGCACTAACACGGAAGAGAAGTTAGGAGCAAATTAAATTACTATCAGTACCACTATGTATAATAACTGTGAACAGGAGACAATGCAGTATTCAGCTTTCATAGCGAAAATACTTACAAAAACCATAAATTGTTCATAGATTGTAAAAGTGGGATATGTAGTTCAATATATTCCTTAAGTAATTCATTATTCACATTTTTTAAATTCTACAGAGGAAAATCTTTCAACCCACTAACTGGTCATACAGCAAATCTGACTGACTGTAAATCATAGGAACTGATCAGATCAAATGACAAAGGCTGCATGATTAAGAATAAAATACATACACATACACATACAACATACAGCCATACAGAAAGCAAAGTACTGAACAGCCCACCTAAAATACAATGAAAACAAACCTTTCAAGAGTTAAGTAAGATCAGGCTTGTAAATGGAAAGCGTTTTACAGTGTCTCCACTGGGAAATATCAGTTATGAGAAACGATGGAGCTAATTTTGAAGGAAAGGGCAAAGGCAACTGACATAATCCTGCTCCACAGAAAAGAGGAGCCTAGCTGACAGCGAGCCAGGTCCTGCTGTGCGCACTTCAGGCTACACTCTAGGAGGCCCACATGCAGTACCCCTTGCCTCACTGTAAGCTCTTGCTCACCTCTGCCCATGTGGGGCCCCAAGACCTGCCTTCCTCTCCATCTACCCAACAGCTCCTCTTCCTCCTCTCCTCTTGCTTCCAAGGCCTCCAGTCCACAGCCTCCCACCTCCCCAAGGACGCAGTCCCCCCTTCTCTGAGCTGCTCAACTCCACATTGCTCTTCTTTGTTGGTACTGTGTCTGAGTGTGCATCCCAAGAGAGCAGAGATCATATTCTGTATCTCCTTCATACATGCCACAGTGCCTGGTCCAATGCCTAGTACAAAACTGCCATCCAAAACACATGCCCTTGACTGGTCAGTGGGCTGTGGCAGCAAGAGCTGCTGAGAACGTCCCACTTTGAAGGACTATGTTCCTACACAACAAGCACCACTGGGCAAATAACTGAAAAGTATCACGCAGGCTGAGAATGGACCCACTTGGTACCAGACACAGGAGTTTAGGCTATGCCACAAACCCTCATCACTAGTCAAGGTGATACCAGTAAAATAGAAGACACTTATACTTAAAACTACATGAAGTAAGTTCTGACTTAAGAACTAAAACAAATGTGTAAACTGAGGGGCAGAAAATAATGTGGACAACTTACACTATGGCTTGACAAATCACACCCTCAAATTTCTGTCTCTAACATGGACTGGGTGGGGAAAAAAATAGAATGAATAAGACCTACTATTTGATAGCACAACAGGGTGACCATAGTTAATAATAACTGTGTATTTTAAAATAATGTAACTGAATTGTTTGTAATGCAATGGGTAAATGCTTGAGGGGATGGATACCCCATTCTCTATGATGTGCTTATTTCACATTGCATGCCTATATGAAAACATCTTATGTTGCCCATAAATATATAGACCTACGGATGTATCCACAAAAATTAAGAATTTAAAACATTTTTTTAAAAACATGGACTGGAATATACTTGACCCTTGGCACATTCAATAAATTAACAAATCTACATCAGATTAGAGTTCTAAATTAAACCACCTAGCTGGGACCTGGATGGGGACATGTTCCTCCATCCCAGCACTCCCCAAACTCTTCTCCCTACTCCTGAGCGATTTTTATAATAGGTTATTCCCAAGGAAAGAAGGGAGAAAAAGGGCAGGATCTTGTCAAGGATAAGCAGGGAATGGGGGGGTCTCATGCCCCAATCCCACCTTTTCTACCCACCTGAGCTGCAAAGCAGCCCTGGCCAAGCCTGCAACAAGGAGGCTCTAGGCCACACTTGTTCACCCTGTAGCCCATGGGCCACATGAAGCCCAGGACAGCTTTGAATGAGGCCCAACACAAATCTGTGTTTTAAGAACATTATGAGATTTTTTTTTTCTTTTAGCTCAGTAGCTATCATTAGTGTTAGTGTATTTTATGTGTGGCCCAACACAATTCTTCTTCCAACATGGCCCAGAGAAGGCAAAGGATTGGATACCCCTGCTCTAGGCGCTGCCCGTCCATTGTCAAAGACATCTCCACAGCCATGCAGCTCGGAGACAGAGGGCCATGCTCAATGGCCATGGTCCAGACCTCCAGGGAGGAACCCCCGCCCACCACGATACTGCCACCCCCCACAACCACCAGTTACCTTGTAGATGACGCCGCCTGTGGCAGAACACGTCAGCATGTAATTGCCCTCTGAGTCGAAAGCAAAGAGTCGGCCCCTGGGAACTTGAACCTGCTTGTAGCCGCTGTATCCAGACAGCACAAAGGGGCCGGTGGCATCCGAGGGGAGGCTGTACTCGGACACCTTGAGGCCGCTCTTGTGGATGTTCCACTGGATGAACTGCAGTCACAGGGCACAAGTAGGGTGCTCTCAGCAGGGCTGGCCAATGCAGGCCTCAAGAAAGAGCAAGGACCCACATAGAGCAGAGGCTGGCAAGGGCGACCCACCTCTCCCAGCCACAGTGCTGACATCCTTGAAAAGCCTTTCAAATGCCAAAGGCAGAAAAGGGGCTTGGGGTGAGAGGACATGATTTAAGCATTTTTTAGGGAAGAAAACCTAGAAAAAGAGGCAGGAACCTCACATCAAAGTCCAACCCTTCTCTCTCCCTCTGGTCTGACCCTAGGAGAGGAAAAGGGACAGCAAGTGGCTTTGCCTGGATTCCTGGTCTCTCAAGCAGAAGGAATGTTTCAAGTGATCTATTATTATTATATACTCTAACTCTATTATTATTATAGAGTTAGAACCCAACTAGATTTTTCTGTCTGAGGAATAAGGTACAAAGGACAAATTCCACATATATTTCTAGTGTCTTAGGCATACAATCATCTGAACACTGGGCGATGCCATTATAAACTCTGTTCCTTACCATAGCACATCATCCCCTAGCCTACCCCATGGACAGGTGACTTGGCTGTGACCACCTCTTCACTAAGCATCCCACATAAGAAGGAAGTAGAGCTTTAATGTAGAAGTCCCTTCCCATACTTTTCAAATTGAAGAATGTATTTTGTAGTTACTCCTTTTAATGGATAAAAAGATAGTGTCCAATCCAAAAGGTCCAGGCAGGCACACATGGAAAGGGCATCCTTTTCCCACCTCTGCCCCTGCCAGCACCCCATCTGAGCGGTCACTGTTCCCGGTTCCTAACCCTCTGCAGAGGGAATCTACCGGGGACACTGACTTTTCCTTTTTTTCTGGCTTCCTTTTCACATCTTTGGGCTCTGCTGGGGTCTGTATGCATCTAAACTGTCCCCAGCCACTCAGCAAACTCTACACATCCATGAGTGGACACATCCTGGACCACTCGTTACCAAGCCCAGCAAAGCAAACTCAGCCCTAAATCCAGACCCCACAGATCCATCTATGGTAAGATGAGTAATTTTTGGTACTTCTTTTCCTAAGATGAGCCAACTCCCGCTGAACTCACTGAAACCTCATACAGATTGTAAGACAAATTACTGGTTTAACCCTATCTACAGATAAAGCTGCAAAAAGAGGCCTGAGGTCATAGAGCTAGTAACGAGTATGGCCACAACCGGCTGCCAGCCCACATGCCATCCCGGTGCTCTCTTATCTGAATTGTGTGGCCGCCTACCTTCCCATCCTCGCCGATGCTGTACACGGTGTTCTCATCATAGCTGAATTCCACAGAGTAGACCTCCCCGTAGTGGGCCCTCCAGCTCATCGCACACTCATGCTGCTGCATGTCTGAGGCAATGAGACATCGCCAATCACATCCTGACCAGGGCTCTGCAGAAGGCATCTGCCTGCAGCAAGAGCCCCCATTCCCCTCTACTCAGGCTGATGGCTGTTCTGGAGGCCAAGGGTACCCAGGACCCAATGAGTGCCATAAAGCTGCCCCTGCCCAAGAGGGCAGGCTGCTTCTGAGAAGCATCAGAGCAGCATCTCCAAGCCTCAGAAGCAGCATCTTTTACCAGGTCAGAAGTGAGGCTCAGGAGTCCCTGTGGGGAGCTCATCTGGCGATCCCTACGTCTAAGAAGACACCCAAGAAACTGCCCTCTGTAAATTCCCCACAGGCACCCTGGGAATCCCCTAAAGATATAGTTACCTCGCCCCAGCCCAGGCTCTGGCTCTGGGAATGTCTCCTGGGGACACAACCCGACCTGGGGATTTATACACAGCATGCCAGGGTATTCTGATGCTTTTGAGAATGAACTACCCACAGCAAGTGGGCAGGATGGCAGTACTCCTGTGTGCCTTCCTGGATCCCACACAGGTGACAAGGACTCAGATGGAACAGCTCAAGACTCAAGGACTGCTGAGCTCTACCCCCTCCCATGTCTATTGACGCTAACTATGGGCAAGTTTATTATGGTGGGTGTTTTCAAAATGCTGACCAAAGTTAAGCTCTAGTACATGCATCTAAAGTCACGGTTTGCAAAAGCCTCTAGCCCAGCTGGCAAAAACATCCAACACTGGTAAAAAAAAAAAAAAAAAAAAAATCCCTGGGACATCTAAGGAGGGATCAAGGATTACTATGAGCACACTTGCATACCAAACAGCCGGATGACACCATCTGCTGCCCCTGTGACCAGCAGGTTCCCATTGTGATTGAAGGCTGTACAGTTGATAGCGATGGGTTCTGGATCCAGGGAGAACTGGAGCTATTGAAACAAAACAAAAAACACCAGTAGCAGATCTTCACTCAGCCCAGGCACACTGCTTATTCCAAAGCAGACAGGTGCCCTAGACTGGGTTTTCCACCAGCTCCTCCCTTATGTAATCTGGAAATGTAGATCTGAGCCTTTGCCAAAGTGCTGTGCCAGTGACCATCTGTGCTCTTTTGAGAACAAGGTCTCTGTGCCTATACACATTCTGGTTTCCATAGAGAGATAATCATTCACGCTTGCTCCATTATAAAATATATAATACATATCTTAGCAACCTACACTTCACCCAGAATGCATTCCAAGCAAATTCTCATTGAAAAGTCTTATTGCCATCAGAAAATAACACTTCATCGACCACCTTTCCTGACAAACAACACTAAAAAATCTACCAGTTCCCCATAGAAACACTTAGAAATACAGTAGCAAAAAAAACCACCTCATAGAACACAGGGTCTATTAATTAGATAATTAATGAAGACTATCATTTCAAACAACATGGAACCCCGGGAACCCTAAATAATCCTACTGAAATTAAAAATGCAAGATAGAATGTTATTTAAAATATACACAGAGGGGCCAGGTGCAGTGGCTCAAGCCTATAATCCCAGCACTTTGGGAGATCGAGGCAGGTGGATCAAAAGGTCAGGAGATTGAGACCATCCTGGCTGACACTGTGAAATCCCGTCTCTATTAAAGATACAAAAAATTGGCCAGGGATGGTAGCACACTCCCATAGTCCTAGCTACTTGGGAGGCTGTGGCAGGAGAGACACTTGAACCCGGGAGGTGGAGATTACAGTGAGCCGAGATCTCACTACTGCACTCCAGCCTGGGCAACAGAGCGAGACTCCGTTTCCAAAAAAAAGAGAAAAAAAAATACACACAGAGTACTGAGCTAGCAAATAAAAAATCCTCTAAAGCTAAAACTAAGAGAAAGCAAGAACCTGGCGAATCAGCACACTCCAAAGCTGGCTTTCACTCTGGGGCATTAATCAGATCCAGATGACTCAAGTTCCCATTCTGCTACCCATGAAGAGCTCATGAGCCTGGAGACAACAATGTGTGATCTGTTCAAGGTCAGGCGGTAAGAACCCGTCACATGGAACTGTGACTCCAAAGAGCTATACCCTCAGTGCAGGAGTGAACTAGAAATAAACCTACTTCACAGAGAGGGAAAACAAGAAAACTTACCTCCCTGGAAATTCATAACCATAAGCTAGCCCTGACATGGGCTTATGACCCTAATTCACAATCTATGAATTTATTTTAAAGTTGTCAGGAGTTGGTAGTGCCCTGAAAAACCTGGCAAAAATTAATGCAAATCCAAGAAATGCACCTCCAATCCAAGCCTCAAAATATTCTCAGAGACAATGGTCCAAAAAACAACACTGTGATCACAATTCATAAGAAACAGGAAAATAAGGCAAAAGGATCCCGCACCCAGAACCAGCAGAGCAGAATCAGACCCACAAAGACTTCAAACATTAGATTTATAATGCAGAACATGCGAGCATATTCGATTGTTCAACAAAATAAAAGAAGGAATTGAAAATATGGGTAAAAATGAGAGACTAAAAACATGACAAAGCAGGTTTGAAGAAAATGAAGCTGAGCTTCTAAAAATGAGAAACACAATAACTGAAATTACCATCCTAATAAATAGATGAAACAGAAGATTAGATATAGTAGAGATTAGCAAACTCCTAGATGCAAAGAAATTGTTATCAAGAATGCAGCAAAGAGAAACAAAAAAGAGGAAGAAGCAAGTTCTAACACATATGGAATGGGAGTTCCGGAAGGCAAGAGATGATCAGAGAACCGCAATACTGGAAAAAATGATGACTGAGAATTTTCCAGAACTGGCCAAAGACACAGATGCTCTGATTCAGAAACCAAATCCCAGGCAGAACTTTAAAAAAATAAATTTTAAAACTTAAAAGCCAGAAAATCCACATCCAGAGAGCCAGATAAGAAGATTTTAAAAGCAGCCAGAAAGAAAAGACAACAAAGGAATGCCAATTACACAGAGAGCTAATGCTCCGGTCTTAGCAAAGGCAGCCAGAGGATGGACCAGGTCACAAGGTTAGGGAATCAGTGTTCAGCCTGGAATACAACAAGCTATTCTAGAAAAACAGATATACTGTGGTTCCATTCATATGGAGTCAGAAAACACACAAAACATAAATTAGGTTGTTTAGGGATATGTAATAATGTGGTAAAGTAATTTTTAAAATGTAAGGCAGGCCAGGGGTGGTGGCTCACGCCTGTAATCCCAGCACTTTGGGAGGCCAAAGTGGATCACCTTATGTCAGGAGTTCGAGACAGGGTCAAACCCCATCTCTACTAAAAATAAAAAAATATTAGCTAGGTGTGGTGATGGGCACCTGTAATCCCAGCTACTTGGGAGGTTGAGGCAGAGTCCCCGGAAATGCAGAGAAGTGGTCAGGCTGGAAACACGTTGGCAGCATTTGCTTATGGACTGACTGTGTGAGCAGAGGGAAAAGGACAAGTCTGGGAAGAGCCGAGATCACACCACTGCACTCCAGCCTGGGTGACAGAGTAAGACTCCATTTCAAAAAAGAAAAAAAATGAAAGCTAACAGTATGACAAAATTCAAGACAGATTCTCTCTGGAAGTGAAAAAAGACCAAGATTGGGAAGGGCCACACAAGAGCTAAAGTGTATTGGTGATGCTCTGTATAAACCATGATGGGTGGGTGCTCACTGTACTGCTTTTCTTCTCATTATATTATATAACTATGATTTCAATAGCTTTTGTATGTATTCAATGTTTAATTAAAAACTTGAAAATCACAAGTAAACATACAATTACAAATTGCAATAAGAGCTTTAGAGGAAAATACAAGATACCACGAACTAAGAAGAATTGAATTAAACTAGTGGACAGGACAGTGGGCAGGGAGGGGCATGAGAGACAGGTCTAGAGTATGTCCCTGGAAATGCAGAGAAGTAGTCAGACTGGAAACACACTGGCAGTATTTGCTTATGGACTGTGTGAGCAGAGGGAGAAGGACAGGTCTGGGAAGAACACCAATTTCTGTTTGTTTTTTGTCTTTTTTTGAGACAGAATCTCATTCTGTTACCCAGGCTAGAATGAAGTAGCACCACATCAGTTCACTGCAGCCTCCACCTCCCAAGCTCAAGCAATCCTCCTGCCTCAGCCTCTCAAGTAGCTGAGACTACAAGTGAGCACCACTACACTCGGCTAATTTTTAAATTTTCTGTAGAGATAAGGCTCTCCATATTGCCCAGGCTAGACTTGAATTCCTGGCCTCAAGCAATCCACCTGCCTCGGCTTCCCAAAGTGCTGGGATTACAGGCATGAGCAACCGCACCCGGCCAAGATCCCCAATTTCTAAGTGACGTATGTTTGCCAAAGTGAGGAAAATTATGGGGGGGACGAATGTATGTGGCAAGGAGTGGAGGTCAAGAATTTGGGTGTGACCCGGGCCTGAAAGGTCTGAGAGACCCAAAGGGAACACAGATTGCTTCTACAGGCAGATGCAGGACAGCGCAAACTGAACATGTAGAACAGGACCCAACTGAAAGCAGGGGCTCTCAAGTGTCCAGCAGCATCAGGAAACAATGTGCTCAACATAAAGGCCATATGAGTTGTGAGCACTGAAACGAATAATTTCAACAGGAAGCAGCACTGCCTTGTCAGATTCAATCTCTCTGGGGCTTAGGGTGGCAGCTGCAGCACCTATTACTGTCTTGGGGGAAGGGATCCTCAGCTCTGAAGGGTGACTAGGTCCCCTGGAAGCAGGTTCACAGGCTGTCTGGTCACCTTGCTTCTTATGAATCTGCATGTGTCCTTGTTATTGCTGGCTGCTGCTGCTATAATTCTCACACAATTCTAAGTTAACAGGATGTCAGAAGGAGCCACGGGTCCTCTCCCAAAAATCAACCATAGGGGCCCTTTGGTAGGTTCTGGGTGACCTCTAAGTTTGTAGCACAATTCTCAATGACATGTCGCTAACAATATCCCCAGTTGGAGTATACTACTTTTCAACACTTAAAACTTTATTAAAAATCTGAGGAGACCAAAGCAAAAGAGGCTCCTCAGAAACCCAGAGGAATGCAGGGTGTGCCCCACCCCAGGGAGAGCCACAGGGCAGGCCCGTACCTGCTGCTTCATGGTTTTCGTGTCCCACAGCAGCAGCCTGCCAGGAACCTGGTTCATGCCCTTGCTGCCGATGTCTGGTGCTGAGATGTCTACCTGGGAAGTGAGGCTAGGAGCTGCAGCCGAACAGACGAAAGAGGCCCCATTGGGGCTGCACGCAAGAGACAGGATTCTGCAACACACATGGGCCTGGGTCAGACCCTCTGCCTGCCCACAGAGAGACGGCACACTTCGGTCCTGAGGCTTGTCCTGCACAGGAGATGGGGCACAAGGCTCAGGAAAGGACCAGCCCTATGGACCACACTTGGCAACCTGCAGCCTTGATGGTGAGGGGTGGGTTCCAGCTCACCTGGGCATGTCGTCATTGATATTGATTTCACAGAGATTCTTCTTGGCTTCCGTGTCATAGAGACGCACCGTCCCCACACCACTGCCCAGCAAGAGCTGGAACAACAAGGGGCGGGAGGTGGGAAGGATAGCAGGGAATGAGGCTGAGTCAGGGGGGATCTCCAGAGAGGGTGAGGCTGGGCAGGCTGCGGGGGTGAGGCCCCTCCTCTCTGCATCCAGGCAGTTCAGGGGAAATCTGGCTACAATGAGCATCACTTTAAAATTAAACAAAGACATGAGAGCTGACCTTGAACTTCTAAGCAAAACCACAAAAAGTATCTGTGTATTGGGAGAGACGTGTCACCTTGGACACATCTGGAAATGTTCTGGCTGGAGGAATGAGGCCCTCTGATCCTCACTTTCTTCAGTTTGAACCCCCAGCTGTTGGAAGCTTTCCTTCCCACTCCTGTTCTGCCCAGTATCCCTCTCAGCGTACTGGCTTCGGCTGCCACGGGGCCTGGATGACTGTCCCATTTGCCTTTTTAGGGGACAGCTCTGGCTCTGGGTCTGTAAAGACCTCCAGAAAAAAAATAAAGGGGCTATCCTTGTGTTCAGGAATTTGTTTTTTATTTGGTGAAAAGCTTCAAAGATAATTAACAAATAGTGCCAAAGGAAAGTTCCAGAAGCAGCCCAGGTCTGAGGAATATTAGGTAGAGTATGACCTTGGCATTCAATTGGCAAAATGACACTGGCCCAGGGCAAGCCCTGGGGTCCTCTTCCATGATGATAATCCCTTCAGCTGCCAAAAATTATAGAAAAACTGAGTTTGCATCTTGGGCTATACAGTCTAATCCCCATAAACGAAGTAAAAGAAAAAACAGCAAGTCAATTTTACCTCCTTACTACAAGTCTTATCTGAAATATAAAATCCAGAGGGAAGAACACTGTACTATTCCTGGGGACATTAAGACCCATGGGAACCACAAAATAGAACGCCAGCCCCTCACCAGAGGAAGCCACTTCCCGTGGGGCCTGGCACGGGAGGGTGTCTGCTGAAACTGCGGTTGGAAACACAGACAGACGAGGGGACAGCAGTCAGGCAGATGGTCCCCAGGGCAGACCACCATAGACAGGAAGAAGCCGTGTTTTCCAGGCCCCCTGCAGTTCTTTTCAATCTGTCAATCTGGTAACCTCACTGCCTCCCCTAACAGGAGCCTTCTGAGCCAGTCCTGGATGTGTGTCCTGGAATCCCCAATAATAGAGAGAAGGGAGGAGAACTGGCTTGGCTGCCTTGACTCAGCCAGTGGAGAGCCCTGGGGAATTCCTCCACTGAGCTGGCAGAGCGAGCCCCACAGGCCACCATTACTCACCAGTCTGTCCCGTTTCGTGGCCCATTCCAAAGAGAGCAATGGCGACTTGGAAATGGAGGACGCTTTGGTCTGCATGATGGGGTTGAAGGACCACACTTTGATGACGCCGTCTACGTCTAAGCTGGCAACTCTTCTCCCAGAACAATCCACTCTGAGATGAGAGAAAAGGGAGGCCTGTCAGCTCTCAGTCCCCATTCTCTTCCGCTAATGCCAAGATGATCGCTTTTCTGACTTCCTTGCTGTTTTAAAAAACAATCCCTAGAGGTCTACATTCAAAGGACTGGTATAGACTATTTCTAGAAATATTCATTCATTTGTTTGTCTAAGAAATACTTATTGAATGCCAACCATGTGCTGAGCTTTACATCAACTCTGGGCAAAGAGCTGTGAGCAAGAGTTGCAGGGCCCTGCCTGCAGAGCACTTCCAGTCTCTGGAGACAGAGCCTTTGGACTCACATTCTCGAACAGCCCAAGGGCCCCAAGAGCCGTCAGGGCTGTCAAAACGAGAAACCTACCTACTGGCTGAAAATTACACCCTATCATAGTTTGTTCTTTAAAGGTTTTTACTGTGCTTAAGTAAAAACTTACAAATGGCATATTACAAATCAGGTATTTACCTAAAGTACCAACATAAAGCAAATTAAAGTTGAGTGAGTTTGTGGGGTTAAAATAAAGGGTTATTTGTTCCTGAAACGGAGAGAAACATAATTAGAAAGGGCAGAGAAGCTGGGTGCAGTAGGTCACACCTGTAATCCCAGTATTTTGGGAGGCTGAGACCAGCGGATCACTTGAGGCCAGGAGTTCGAGACCAGCCCGGCCAACATGGTGAAACCCTGTCTCTACTAAAAATATAAAAATCAGATGGGCGTGGTCACAACGTCTATAATCCCAGCCATTTGGGAAGCTGAGGCATGAGAATCGCTTGAGCCTGGGAGGCCAAGGTTGCAGTGAAACAAGATTGTGCCATTGCAATCCAGCCTAGGAGACAGAGCAAGACTCTGTCTCAAAAAAAAAAGGGCAGAGGAGCTGACCAGTCCACTGGCAGCTCCAAGCAACTCCCATGATTCTTGAGCCATGACTGTGGCCCTTGTCCAAGCCCCCATTCTCCCCATTTCCTGCTGGCCACACCTACACATGTGCTGCCTGAAAATCTGAGCTTCCCAGGGTTTCCTTGGCCCCAGGCCCAACCCACCTGCAGTGCATGATGGATGAGTGATGCTCCCCATACTCCTCCTGTCCCAGCACAATAAAGGGCTGCTCGGGGCGGACTCCTCCACCCTCAAGGCCTGCCGAGGATGCCCGAGTCAGTGGCTCCACCGGCTCCATGTGGAGCTCTGGGCAGGGCTCGGCCTCTGGGCCACTGGCTTCCGGTTTCTTCTCTGCACACTGTCATAAGCAGGGTGGCGACAAGTCAGCCAGGAAGGGATCCCCCATACCAAGGCACACACCTCAGGGGGTCTAGGCCTAGGCGGCAGCATTCTGCAGGGCTCTCAGTAATTACGAAATGTAGAGAAGAGTTCTGACCTGCAAGGGTGGTGCTCAGCTCACCCCGGCAGAGTGGGGAACCTGCTCCCCTGACAGGCCCTTCCTGGAGACTTTGCTCTACACAGGCCCTGCTAAGGGACAGGGGGCTGTGGGCCCTCTGTGACATAGCTGATGGGATCAAGCAAGTCTGGGTGACTGGGTGAAACCCAGGTCTCTAGGAGCCCACAACAGGCTGCTAAGCACAATTAACCTAAGGGAAGAATGAGGATTCAAAGGTCCCCAAGCCAGCTTAATCACAGAAGTCATCTTCTGGGAGCACTTCCAGAGCCCTGCATTTTCTGGTCCCTACTTAGGGAAATACTGCATGGGAGAAATGGACCACAGAAGAGCCAGGCAAATGATGAAACCAAATAGCCAAAATACAAGCCATTGAAACCAATTAAGACAAAAGCACACTGTGCACAGCAGAACTCAGAAGAGAAAGAAGAGGAGGCCCTCCACAGTGCTCCTCAGTAGCCACATGAGTGTCCCCAGGGGTGTTCAGGACACCCCCATACCTGGGAAGTGGTTGTGGAGAAAAGCTCCTTCCTCTCCTTGCCGTGGTCCTGCAGGCGCCGCTGTCGGTGCTGTGACCAGCCAGCCTCCCCAGTGGCCAGCCCACTGAGGAGGTTTTTCCCATCCTTGGCCCCAGACGTTGGGTCCTTTCCCTTGGTGGCCTAGAGGACAAGAAGCTGGCCGTGAAGTCTCTTCCCATAAGCCCTGGCCATGACAACCATGCCAGGAGAGAAACAAGAACCAGGGAGTAGCTTCTCTACCCTATAGCTCCCAGGTAAGGTCCTCCCTGGCTGGTGGGGGGTGCGCGACGGCAGGGGCAGGTGGTTAAAATGGTGTTGGCTTGGCTAGGTAGGTGAGGTCACAGGCAGCCCCTGCTATGACCATATGACCTCCTCCTTTCTGTCCTCTACCCATTAAGAGAACAGGTCACCGGCAATCCTCATCCTGCGGTATCTCTCATCTGGAGGGAGATGTCATCTTGATCTAATTGGAACAATTTAGTCTAGTTGAGGGGGAAGGGCCAGGACTTACTAAGGCATGACTGAGGCAAGCCAGAGCCTACGCTTGGTGTTATAAACATTTACAAGCAACAATATGTTTGGGCAATCTAAAAAATATTTATGCAACAAGTAACACCGCTAGAGGGAAAAGGAACACAGTACCCTCTCTTGTTTTGGGCCAAGTGTGGCCTAAACCAGCTAATATTAACAAATATTGAGGTGTTTGAAAATGATTACTAGAATACCAGAAATTCTTAACAGAAATTGTTGAAAACCCAAGGAACACTGAGAAAGATACATTGGACAGGAAATAAATTGGTATTTTCTGGCCCCTTTTCATAACAAGAGTGATAGGGTCAGCTAAGTTATAGCATGAGGGAATGAATTTGATCATCCCCACCGTAGTTGTACAGAGAGAAGAAGTTTCCATTCTTAATATAGAGACTCTTAAAAGGAGCTGCCACCTCATCACCTTTCCAGATTGTCAGTCAGGGCTTTTTCCAGGCTTATACCCACAAACTGTGAGTATACACCCTCACCCTCATTTTTTACACTCTTAGCAAAGAGTGAGGGTGAGTATACACCCTCACCTCATTTTTTATACTCTTAGCAAAGGGATATAAATGTCAACAGCCACTAAGGTTTGAGACCAATCTTCTTGAGAAACCGTCTCTACACAAGCCCTAAGTGGAGAGAAGAAACTCAACCAAAGTCTACCTGTTGCTTTCTAGTTCTTCTACTTGTTATTTTTTATGTCAACAGTAAACAATTTAAAATGATTAACATAGATTTCTTGGAATCCTATAGCCATGTGAACAGTTAAGAAAGAAAATTTTAAAAGACTATTATTAGCTTACCTGGAGCCAAACCAGGGTATTTGCTATTTTTGGCCTGTTTATGAACTTCAAGTACTTCCATGAACAAAGAAAGGATGGTAAACCTGTCTCAATCAGCCACAAACACATTTAATTCAAAGTATTAGAACTGTGTCAATAACAGTTGTGTATGGGTCCTGGGAGGACAAAAGCCACAGAGAGGTAATGTCGACTCCTCAGAAAGCTTCAGAGAGATGGAGTGGGGAGGTGGCCCGTTGGAGTTGGCTGTCAAGGCTAAGGTCTGGGGAGGCGGTAGGCAGTGGCAGGCAATTGCATCATGTCCTGTTTGAAGACAATGATCTGACGCCCCTATAAGAACAAGTCACTGAAAATGCCAACATCAGCAGCCACATCACAGTCCAGGGGGTGCCACTTCCACATTTTGTGCTGTCACATACATGCTATGCTGTACATGGGTCACAGAGGTATTCTTCCTTGGAACCAAAGGTGGGAAATGCTACAGAGGGAGACAGCCACTTTATGGGCCCCTTCCTGCCTTTTCAGCACCCCCACTGGAAAAATGCTGTTTTTCCTTTTTCAGCAGCAGTAAAGAGTGCTCAATTCAATTGGCTCATTATTGATAGAAGGAAGAGGCTTCTAATTCCTCTCACTGATTCGAAAACCACTTGTAATACTTCCCCAGCAAGAGCAAACAGTAAAACACTGAGAAGTACAAAGGTAACCCTTCCCTCACAAGTCCAGATAGCAAGGAATGTGCAGGGTACAGAAAAGAAGAACTGCCTTTACAAATGATAGAGCAGTTTATGCCAAGAGAGTGATGGACCTAAGCATGATCTATCAGATTATGCTTAAAGAAGAGGATAGCTTCCCCTTTCTCCTTAAATCTATGTTAGTCACTAAAGAAGAATAACAAAAGATAATAAAGTATTAAAAGCTGGTGAATGTGTTGTCCACAAAACTTTTTAATAAGTAGGTAAAGGCCAATTTGTGTCTAGCTACAAATGTATATAACAAGTAAATGTTTACTGGCAACTGTTAATTATTATAGAAATAAAAAGCTAAAAAATAAAAACAAAGGAAAAAGGGGTAAAGTCATAGCGCAATGTAAGTAATTACCTTCAAACAAATCCATAAAATTCTGGCCACACACTTGTGTATAGGTAAAAAGCTGAAGAGAGTCAAAGATGTCAGCAGAACTATGTACTCTATAGACAATGACACTTGCTCACAGAGAAGCTCGCACCCTTCTGGAAGCTTCTTCCACTGTGACCCTACCTAATACATCTCTGTAACCACGGCACCCAGCACCATGCCTCGCATAGGCTGGGCACTCATTCATGACTGGCTCAACACACGAATGATGGAATGATGGACAGATAAAATAACTGTTAATTGAAAGTTTTATTTCATTTTAAGGGCAAACTTCATAAAAGTCTTTAATAACAGAATATTCCAATAGTCTGAAGTACATTCTATCATAATCTACCTGACTCCTACAGTTCAGGAGAGACACGGTAACCTCTGTCTTATCATTTGAGCTTCTCACTCTGGACACGGACATAAGTTGATAGCCGTTAATTTTCGGTGGACTGAGTAGGTCAGGAGGGATTCCAAAGCCTCACAGAGCTTACCAGGATAGCAGCCATCCACACGGAGCAGGAAACAAGTTCCAGTAATTTGATCTTACCTGAAGCTAAACAAAGCCACCCAGAAAACAGGCCCTATTCACACAGAAATCCCAGAATGACAGACAGGCTTTCCCGCTTCCTGTCAAGATCCTTGGAAAAAGCCTTCAGGGCAGTAGTTGTGACCACTTACTTCTCAGTAACTGGGAGGTAATTTGACACTAATAAGAGTCACAAGCAAAGAAGTTCGTCTTACATTACAGCCGATTAAAGGTTATCTCTATAATGAGGTAATTTCCACGGCTCACCAAGTGGGTGTGAAAGCAGCAAAATTACCACTGGCAGGAAGGATGGAGTACAAACTACAAGTTGTGTGAGCCAAGCAGCAGCCCAGGCAAGCTTGCTATGGATGTGCCCTCCCTGGCTATTGTAATTAGAGATCCCAGAAGGGCTTGGGAAGTATGGTTTTGCAGTTATTTCCATTTAAAAAAATTGCCTCCAGACTCATATTGAAAGCCTAGAGAGTATTTGCCAGGCTTTCAGTGTAAAAAGCAATCTATTTTGCACCTATTTTGCCATCTGTTTTGCAAGAATAATGCAATGGGCATTTCAGTAATAATGACAACAGGTACAGCAACCAATTATAAGCAGGCAAAATGCTGACGGGAGCAAAATTTACAACTCTATAAATTATATTTAAGATAGGAAAATCTAATCATTTTACATATTGCTAACTTAACAATAAAATACAGCCTATTTTTTGTGTGTGCTTATTCTTTAACAGTAAAAAAAAAAAAAAAAAAAGAAGGGCTCTGGTGTAGCAGTAGTGAGGAAGAAAGATTACACGCTTAATATGCAATAACAAAGCAATGTGGCTTATTTAAAAACCAAAGCCATTGTATACTGAGTTCAAAGCAGTATATTATCAAAATGGCAGGAAATAAGCCTACCATGCCCTGCAGTTAGTATTTGTGAGACAGCATCTGGAATTGTACACTCAAATTTGGGCATTAATTATAATAGTGGGATTGAAACATTAGAATGTCCCCCAGAGCAGGGGGCCCAGGATGTGAGGGGAAATCATGCCACAGGGACAAACAGTTGGGGTGGGGGTTGGAGGGAGGGTGAACAAAGAGTGCTTACCATAGAAAAGGTAGGAAGAGTTATTCTATACAATAAGCCTTATTATTCTGTGTAGCTCCAGACGGCTAAGCTAAGACCGGGGAGGAAAAGTCATAAAGAAGTTTCTTCTAATAGCTTTCTAACATGCATATGTTCCCGCTTTGACAGGCCATGAGCTCTGCATCTTAGGAAGAATCAATTCAGTGTCCTATACTCAGCAGGAGGTGGGCCAGATGACCTTCAAGCTTCCCTCTAACTCTAAAATTCTGTGCTTTTCTTGAACCTTAAATCTACTAGTTATTTTTAGAAGTGAAACATAAATGCTGAATCTAAATCATCTACCACTAATAAAAAAAACAAGTGACCTGACTGCTGGGTTTTTTAGATTATTATCTGTCGTCTACATTGAGGAACTAGAAACTGCTCTGTTAACATACCACACAGTGACCCAATCTTTGTTCCATTATATTTTGGAGGCAAGGTAAGGCATGTTTTACTGCACATTACACATTCTTATCCCCATCACTTAGCTGTAAACTGCACAAATAATTTCCAATCTCATTTCACCCTCACCATGTGACACACAGTTCCTGACCACATAGAGTAATGGTCATGGCTTACTCTCACAGAAGCTGTCTCTGTGTTTTCTTTCAAGTTAATGATATTGAATTTCATAATTTCAAGCTCATTTCAAAGGGCTCAACATTCCATACGTCATCTATTAAACTTACAAAATGTGGCACAGTGAGAGATCCAGAAAACAAGCAGAACAACTTACTTGGCCACATTCCACAGAAATGGAATTCTAAGATTTGAATTTCAAAAAAACATTCACAGGAGTAACCACGATTGAGTTTTAACTGCCTGAACCCTCGTGGCTGCTAAGATAAAAATTATTTTGCATTAATGGCACTTTAGGTCTCAGAACTAACTCAGGTACCCACATGGGCCAGGGTCTGCAGAAATACAACTTCTACTATCAACATTTACTGAGTGCTGACCCTCTGCCAGGCACTGTGTATGCCAAACACTCTTCTTCTAGCAGCTCAATTCATCCTCCCCTGGGGAGAAATACTATTATTATTATCCCAAGCAAACTGGGGTGAGTTTAAGCAATCTGAGCACCAATGACAAATGAGGAGCCAGCGCTGAAAGTAAAGTTGCCTGACTCCAAAGCCCATGCTCTTTCTGATCCAGTGTCCTGCTCAGTGTCTCCAGCTCAACAATACCCAGTCCAAGCACTGCGTTCTGAGGCAGATCCCTACCTCCCTGGGTATATAGTAAGCAGCCCCAAACTGCTATGTCACTTGCAACTGGTCTCACACCTAGGCCGGCAGGAGAAGAAGCCTCAGACAATGACAATTTACTTTATCTGTAATTGATAATACACTAACAGAGAAAGTATCCCTACGCTAGCAATAAACTAAGTCTGCAGGCATTTCTGAAATCAATGAATTCTGACAACGTCTGCTAGTTAAACTACTCAGTGGCATCCTTGGCTGTTTTGGATATAAGCTGACATCAAAAAAATCCTCTTTCAGTCTTCTATAAAAGTGAGAAATAGTGAAAATCCTTTGCAGAATCAGCAAATACCAACTTGTAGGCAAAATACCTGGATTCAGAGATAATTCTTGATTTACTCTTTACACAAACACTATTTTTATATCGCCCAAAATTCAAAATTCTAATTGCCTGAACTCACACTTGAGCCACCAAAACACAGTCATAAGCCTTCATGAGTTCACAGGAAATTTATGAGAAAAGAGGGGAGACTCTTCAAAGCGTACTTCCTGTCATCATCTATCTACTACTTCACCCAGAAAGCATCACAGACTTTTGAGAGCCGACACAGGAGTACAGGCAGGGAAAGGCAGCCCCTTGGGTCGGCAGACCCGGGTGTGAGGTCTGGCACTGCCTTGATCAGTGCACGAGCATCCACCCAGCGTCTCAAACACCACAGTGCCTGCAGTCTAGCCAGAGGTGAAGATGGAGGTAGGGAGCCAGAATGCATTCCGTGGATTTTCCTCCTTCTCCTCTCAGTTCCTCCAATACAGTCTTTTCTAGGTTCTCATCCTGCAGAACCATCACTTTGTGAGAGGAAAAGCCGGGAAGGGAGAAGAAAGGGAATGAGATGTCAATTTAGAATCTCATCAACATGCCCAAGAAATCAGTCCTAAAGAGAGGGCAAACAAGTCTACACTTGACAAGGAGGCCTGGAAGCGCAGGCAGCTGCCAGGGGCTTCTTGGCCAGGGTTAGAGAGGCAGGAGTTGTGCTTACCTGACCACCAAAGGACTCTTTCTTGGCTGAGCTCTGAGCCTGAGGAGGGCCCTGGGCAGGCGACAACCTTGAGGGGCTCTTCTTACTCTGAGGCAGCAGCGAGGACAGGAAGCCCACGCGAGGTGACTGGGAGAGGGAGGCATTCCTTTGGCTGCACACCATGGCACTGGTCAGCAAACACACCACAGGGTCAGACGGCTGAAACAGGATGTGGAAAAACCAAGAACATAGACCTACAGGGTTTTGGATGACAGTAAGTGACCAGGCCTCAGTCAGGTCCAGGAGCCTGCACTTTAAGATGGTATTATCCTTGGTACCACTTTTTTTATATAAAGGGAGCCAGCAGCTTATCTGTTACAAGGGTGCAGTCTGCAGCTCTTCTTTGAGGGCCACAGTCAACTTAGAGCTGTCTTATCGGATAGTCACTGGCCACATGTGCTACTGAGCACATGAAATGTGGTTAGTCCAAATCGAGATGTGCTAGAGATGTAAAATTCACACTGGAATTCAAAGACTTGGCACGAAAAAAAGTATAAAATAGCTCATTAACATTTTGTTTATATCCATTACATATTGAAATGATATTTTGAATATACTAGGCCAAATAAAATGTATCACTAAAATTAGCTTCATCTTGTTTCTTTTACTTTTTTAACATAGCTACTAAAATAGTTAAATTACATATTTGGCTCGCATTTTATTTCCATCAGAAAGCACTTCCAACACTAGAGCTATTTCATCTGGTTCAGAACTTGGCCATGTGGAGATCTGGAATCTGGCTGCCTGCGTTTGCATCCTAACTCACCAATCTCTATCTTCCTCACCTGTGTGTGCCTCCGTTTCTTCAACTGCTACTGTTATCATCACCAGCTGGGGCTTCTGCTTTAACTGACTGTTTTTGAAGGTCAGTCAAATACCTCTCTCTAATCTGCCTAGTTCTTTAAACCATCAGAGAGGCGCATGCTTCCACTGAGGAATGCATCCAACCCATGGTTACATCCAATCTTTCCATACACGAGATGCTCCTTCCAATGTACAAAACCTTCCCAAGACTTTACAACAGTGGTTGTGTTTTTATTTATCCAGGCTACACATATCTGGATGTAGAGGCCCCTGGCAGAGTCATGCAGTTCCGCAGCCCTAGGCAGAAGCCACAGGCTTGGAGGCTGAGAACTCCTAGGGGACTTTTGAGGCCAGGGGGACCTTACTCATAAAGCTCCCAAGCAAGGCCGGACACAGTGGCTCAGGCCTGTAATCACAGCACTTTGGGAGGCCAAGGTGGGTGGATCACTTGAGGTCAGGAGTTTGAGACTAGCCTGGCCAGTATGATGAAATCCTGTCTCTACTAAAAATACAAAAAAAAAAAAAATTACCCAGGCATGGTGGCATGCACTTGTAATCCCAGCTACTCAGGAGGCTGAGGCAGAAGAATCTCTTGAACCCAGGAGGTAGAGGTTGCAGTGAGATCGGGCCATGACATTCCAGCCTTGGCAACAGAGTGAGACTCCGTCTCAAAAGGTAAAAATAAAGCTCTGAAGCAAGGGCAGTGTGTGCCAGGAGGCTCTTCCGCAATTCTCCTTCAGGAGGCACAGGCAAGATTAGAGGGAACCATGGGGCTGAGAGCACAGAGGGCAAAGAAAAGGAGAGGGCCGTCATACACACTCACAGTTCCGAGTCCCCCAGGCGGTCCATGTTGGAGACATAAGGAGGCAATTTGTGTTGCACCAACGTCTCTTCCTCTTCTGGCTGTTGCTCCTCCTTCTTCAGTCGGTGGATTTCAGCTTGCAGTGCAAAGAGCTACACGGGTAGGGCTGAGTTAGCCAATGATCTCACCTAACCCTCCCTCTGCGGAGGGAGATTTCTAGACACGCTGCATCCAAGGCCACTGGCTCTGAGTGCCACTCGCCTCAGCCTCACGGGGCCCATCTCACTCTGCTCGCCACAGACTGGGAAAAGTGACTGCTGCCACTGGACAACAGTGAGACCAGAAAAACAAAAACCATTAGAAATCCAAAACCCATTTTTTTTTTAAATCATTTGACTTGCTTCCTCCTAAATTCACTGAGAAAAATAGCTCCACCCATCCTGCTTTGCTTTCTGACATCTACAAAATCAGGCTTTGGAACTCTCAAAGCCTGATTTTGGAATGAAAAAAAATTTTTTTTAATGAATTACAGTGCTTTTAACCATTTCCCTGAAGAAAATTACATACTCACATACCCGAAAAACCCAAGAATCTTAAACCCTATAACCTAAACAGCCTATAATCTTCCTTTTTCTAACAATATCACCTACAGAGATTCTTAATTTCAAGAAAGAGAAATATTCCTCAGGCAAAATGTACAGGCATCTATTGTTTTATCAAACTAGAGAAACATATAGCTGAGTAGGAACAACTAAATTATATCTGGGTTGTAAACGATATATATACGTGTGTGTGTGTGTGTGTGTGTGTATACATGTATATATGGAAAGACAAAACAGATGTATGAAAACAGGTTATTTATAAGGTGGCATGGATGCATATAGTCTTTTTCTCCTTAAAGGTTAATTACCTGTTATTACTACGTTGTTCATGCTATACATTTGACTTAAAATACGAATCTCACCTCTGGTTTTCAGAGACTGTTACTCTCCAAATCCCCAATATTGACTTTCTGGTGACTCATTTCCATCTGAGAAATTAGGTAGTGGCAGTGGAAGGCTGATTAATATAGCCTTCCACTGCCACTACCTAATTTCACCCACAAAAAGCAGAAGTACTACCCCAGGAGCGAGCCTGTTCAGAACAAACCTTCTGACGCAGAACTTCATTTTCTTCTTGAACCTGGTTAGTCCTCTGACACTCCGCATCAAAGTTCAGGATCACAGGGACTGGTGCACAAAGTTAAAGAATAAGCCAGCCTGTGAAGTGTTCAGTCCTTCCCAAACCCTTGACACACCAGGAAAACACATTAGACACAGAGAATAGAGTACAGGAGTGGTATTGTGGGCTTAATGAAATAGTCGCTCCCTTGTCACTTCATTCGGACAGACTCACAGACGCAGGACCATCTGCCTGGCCAGCCCACAGAGGGAACATAAATCCAAACCTAAGCATGTTCTCCCAAATACCAGCAACAAAGAGCTAGCTGGCAACCAGTGAACTTCACAGCCAGTCTGAGCTTTAGTGAGGTCAGTTCAGGCAGCTAAAAGCAGCCCTTGAGACCAGTGGCTCTGCAAAAATACAGCCATTGAGGCAGAAAGGACCAGCCACTTGGCTTCGCCTCCCCAGATTGAGCCTCTCCCTGGCAAAGGTTTGGACTGAGAAGAGAAAGCTTTCTGCAGATTGCAAGGCCACCCCAAGAACAACCCCAAACTAGCTTGGGATACAGTCCTTCTCCACTGCTGCAGGCAGCTTCAGTTAATAGGAGCACAGAGCTGACAGGGCCACAGAACTGGGGAAGAAGATGGAGCCCACATGTCTGTAACCTAGTTTGAGGAGCACTGAAAAGATCTTTCATGACAGTCTTGATTTCACTGAAGGGCCTACAAGGTTCACTGGAGAGCCCTCAGGATGAAGAGAGGGAGCAAAGGGGAGGAAAAAAATGCAGCTCTGGCAAGAGTGGAATTCACACTCATCGGTGATGCTGACAGGGTGAAGGCAGGAAAGGCGCCCCTCCCACCTCCACCAGAAAGCGTTCCTCCCAGAAGCCAAAATGCCCGCCTGTGGGTGGGCCTCTAAACACCCAAATTTATCATTGTCTCACCAGCCAGCCCCATTCAAGCCAGACTCCCTTCTCCTCCCTAGATTTCCAGCCTAGAGAGCATGAATGACAGAGCATGCCACATGGCCCAGGCCCTAGGCCCCAGGTCTCAGGAGCTCTGGCTTGTACTTTTGGTAGCCTGTAAATTATTTACCTACATTCTCATTCATTCCCCCTCTCAAATACCTGCATATATATTCTTAAGGCTACTGTATTTTCTGGCAACTTAAGGAACACTGAAGTTACTATTAGAGACAGTAAACCAAACACTAACGCAGGCAGAAGTTCCAGCCCAAGAAGTGTTCTCGTTTGTGCCTAATCCAAGCAAAGGCATATCCCTGGGAACACGTTTCATGAACAGAGAAGGTACTCTCAAGGCTGCCCGGTTTCTCCAAGCAGCAGCTGCCTTCCAACCCCAGTGCCTGCTGACAAAGCCTGTACTAGCACCCCACTGCTGCCGCTGTCCCTTCCCACACGTCACTATTACTTCAGCAGCACAGTGTCAGAACTAAGATTTATGATTCCCTAGCTGAATGGCAAAAACCACCACAATCTGTCCAGCCGCCTCAAGTGACCCATGAAAATGGTCCCTGTGCAATTTGTAGAAGAAATGCCTGTATGGAGAGCAGTAGACTACTGATCCTGAGGTCTGGGTGCCTGAGGCTGGGAACCTCAGCCCTAGGCAACTGAGAGGATATGCATGCACTGAAACAGGACACTCAGGAAGTTGTGCAGGGACACAATGAAGGTGTCAGCCCACTGTCGAGAAAAGTAGGTAGCAAAGGTGGGGTTGGTGTCCGGGGATGGCAGGAAAGGCAGGACAAACCAATCCTTCCACTCAGCCTGGTTCTGGAGTTCCGTGGCCTGCTTTGCAAAGAACTCCTGAGCCTTGTCATTTCTGTTTGTCTGCCGAGACACAAAAAGGTAACAAGGAGGGAGGAGAGACAGAAATCCAGAGGTAAGATTCTTCATCAATGCACAGCAGACAACCTTTGGCTATCAGCCTGCCAGGTGAGTGGCAAAACAGGATCTACAAATTCCATAATATAAGGGAAATCCTCATTCTTTTCTTAAGGAACTTGTCATTTCAAAGCTGGTTGAAACTGAAGTTCTAATGATAAATGCCATCCTAAAAATTAATCCCTAGCTGATATTCAAACAACTAAGTGACTCATTCCTCCAGGTCAGCTATCAGCTTTATTACTCGAACTTTAATCCAGCTACTTACCTTTTTTAAAATACCACCTTTGCTTTAAGCTTACACCTTAAAATAAGAAAGGAAATAGGAATGGGGAAGACAAGTCAGATGATCTACAGATGACAAGGAAAAAAAAAGAAAAAGAAGGAAAACAGTCAAAAATAATTGCACTGTGACTGCTGCGCTCTTTACCATAGTCACATACAGAGTCTTCCCTAGGAATTGGAAGAAAATCTATTTCAGGGTCAAAGAGCTCCTTCCACCAAGGGAAACAGAACCCCCAAATCAACAGGCACCTGGATTGTGTAGACAAGATAAAAGCGAAACAGGCTGGTTTTCAGCTTGTGGATGGTGGGTCTGTATATATCCTCCAAGCGGCTGAAGAGCCGACGCTCCAAGTAGCTCCAATAATCCCGAAGGGCAGCCAAGTCATACACCTGCATTAATTGCTGCAGCTGGTCCACAATCTTATCCACCTGGTGAGAAACATGGATGGAGAAGGTGGTAAGGGACAGAAGGGAATTCTCCCCTCCGCGGAATAAAGATTTTTCCTCTTGTCATGGCTTCTGGGTGTTAAAAAAAATTTGTAAGTTAGCAATCTGTAACATTTTCAAAACATATTAATGCAACCGTTTTTCAGTAATTTTCTGATGTTAGATAAGTGGTTTGACCTTCTAGCAAGCACAGAAATTTCAGGTATTAAAGGGCTCTGGCCCAGAACATAAGAGATCTGACTCCAGATCTTGGATCTGCCTCTGACTTTCTTGATCGATTTGGCAATGTCAGTCTGGGCACCGTGGCTCACGCCTGTAATCCCAGCACTTTGGGAGGCCAAGGCGGGTGGATCACATGAGGTCAGGAGTTCGAGACCAGCCTGGCCAACGTGGTAAAACCCTGTCTCTACTAAAAATACAAAAATTAGCCAGGTGTGGTGGTGTGCACCTGTAATCCCAGCTACTTGGGAGACTGAAGCAGGAGAATCGTTGAACCAGGGAGGCGGAGGTTGCAGTAAGCCAAGATCATGCCACTGCACTCCAGCCTGGGCAACAGAGTAAGACTCTGTCTCAAAAAAAAAACAAAAAAACAAAAATGGCAATGTTGCTTGACTGTACTCTCGGTTACCTCACATTTTTTAAAAAGAGGGTGGGGTGGAGAAGAGAGTATGATACAATCTTAATTCCAGGATCCCAAGGATCATGTGCAGGGACTGACTCCTTCAAGTCATCAGTTCCACAGAAGCTGCGGTAGATGCTCAGTGTCAGCCAAGGAAGTCACCTTCTTTTGAGGAGCAATTACACCAGAGTACAGAATCTGGAAAAGGGTTTGGATACCAATACCAATTCAACTCCTCTAGCTTATAAATCAGGCCACTGAGGCCCTGAGGGGTGAAATGATTTGCTTTTGTCACTGAGTAGCCACTAACTTTGGCCAGGCAGCAAAGCAGATCTCCTAACTTCCCCGGAGTGCTCCTTCTGCTAGCTCACTGCCTCTCATTGAAGTCAGTACATACAAACATACAAATTACACACATGCACATTCCAAGAACCTCGCAACGAAAATTCACTTTAGAGCAGGGGAAGTTTGGGTTTTTCTAATGTGTCATGAGGTCTTCCACAACTGCAGAAGCAAAATTGCCAATGAGTCCCTGACGTGACCATTTTAAACAAACACTGCAGATACCTGAACCCAGCTAACGTGTGGACTGCAGACCTCTTTGCTTCCACTGCCATTGGAAGCCAACACGAATATCGGTTGCCAAAACGCAACCATCTACCTAGCCTCGGCTCCTAAAACCTCATCGCCATCCTGGCCAAGGGGGCTGGAGTAGAGACGGAACCCTGGACCAGGAGCCGGGGCACTGGGGCTCCAGCCTCGGCAATGCTCCTGACGCGGGGGGGAGAAGGCGGGGAGACTTCAGGCAGGTCCTGTCCGTCTAAGGGCCTCAGTTCCTCATCCGTCAAGCTGGGGTCGGACGCGCCGAGGTCTCTGGAGCCCCAGCGCGAGTGACAGCGCCGCTCCCGCCCCGGCGGCAGTGCTGGGGGGAAGCCCGCTCCCCGGCTCCCTCGGGCCGCTTCTGCCCGCACCGCGCCCTCAGGCCCCTCACCCGGAACCCCTTCTCCTTGTCCGCCTTGATCTCGGCGTCCAGCTGCCTTAGTGTGTGAGTGAAGCCGCGGAAGAGCAGGTACTCGCGGACCAGCTCGTCAGTGCGCTCCACGGCCTCCGCCATCGCAGCCCCAGCGTCTTGAGAGGTGGCGCGGCGAGGGACGAAGGGGCGGGACCTTGGCGGGATGGGACGGGGCCGAGCACGGGCGCCAAGCACGTCACGCCACGACAAGCCTACCAGCCCGCACGCACTGTGCGCCCCAGCCTGAGGCACCGCCCCTCTGCCGGCGCCCCGCCCCGGACCCGCCCGAGGCCCCGCCTCTGAGCCGGCCCCAGCCCGCTGGGTCGCTGGGCTCATCCTCATGCCGCCGGCCTGGCGGCTCAGGGAGCTGCTGCTCGCTGCAGTTCCTAGCAGTGCTGGCCGCGGTTTTGCCATCTGAGTTACTGAGAGTGGCAGCTGCCACCCAAGTCAAACTGGACTAGACCTTAAGAACATCCCAGGTAGTCACGAGGCGGGCAGGGGGTGCGGCGCCCTGCTGGTTGGCGTTACATCGCGGAGCCCTCGGTCCCCTGCCCTCCTCTTACGCGGGGGAAGCTGGAGCCCTATGAGCAGAGTGACCAGCTTGAAGCCACAACCATGCGTGTCCTCAGAGAGTGCTAACTCCCCCAAAGCCCTGCTCTCATCAGTAAGACGAATGGGCTACACAGCAAGATAACCAAGATGCACTGCTAGGATAGGCAAATTTCATAGCAATGTGTATGCTATAGTCCTGGTTTCTTGTGAAAAAAAAAATGAGGTATCTATGTATGTATGTACATTTTTGTAATTCAGGAAGATTATACACCAAGTTCTCATGCAGTTGGACCTTTGCATCCTCGGGTTCTGCTTCGCGGATTCAACCAACGAGGATTGAAAATATTTTTTCTAAAGTTTTAAAAATAAAAAATAGCTGGGTGCAGTGGCTTACACCTGTAATCCTAACATTTTTGGAGGCCAGGGAGGGGGGTTGATCTCTTGGGCCCAGGAGTTCGAGACCAGCCTGGGCAACATAGCAAAACCCCATCTCTACACACACACACACACACACACACACACACACACACACACACTTACCTGGGACTGGTGGCACGTGCCTGTGGTCCCGGCCATTTGGGAGGCTGAGGCAGGAGGATCTCTTGATCCCGGGAGGTCGAGGCCACAGTAAGCTGAAATTGCACCACTTGCCCTCCAGCCTGGGTGACAGAGCAAGACACCATCTCAATTTCTTAAAATAACAATTTAATTTTTAAAAACACATTAAATATAGCATAACAACAATTTACATAACGTGTGCATTATATTCAGTATTATAGGCAATGTAAAGATTATTTAAAGTATACAGGAGGAAGTGTATAGGTTAGATGCAAATACTAGGCCTTTTTACATCAGTGTATTCATAGATTTTGGTCGTCTAGGGAGGGTCCTAAAACCAAACCCCTGCAGATAGCAAGTGACAATTGGAGTGGTTTTATCTGAGAGGTCAGACTATGACAGACTTCTTGTTTTTTACTTTATTTTTATTGTTGAAGTTTTTACAAGGTGTATATATTTTTGTAAGTAGGAAAATAGCCAATATCTTTGAGACTTGCTTTCTTCATCTGCAAAATAGTGACAATAACACTCACCTTGCACAGTAGTAATGAAGATTTAATAAGACACCATGGGTAAAAACAGCACACAGCGAATAGCCTATTGGTAAAATGCAATGAGTGTTTCTTTCCCTCTAATGGTATGACTTTTCGTGTTTGTCAAAATACAACTCAGAATCATTGCTGCCCCTCCGCTCACACCCTCCAATCCTATTATAAGGAAATTCAGCTCCGAAAGGGCTCTGATCTGCAGTAGAGAAAGCCAAAAAGATAGCACAGAGCAAGCCACAGCAGGTCAAGGCAGACCTTGTTTTGTCTGCCCTATGTGTCTCCACAAGTATAGCCCCCAGGCAGCTAACCTTGCCTCAAGAGCAGGAAAAGAGAGTCACCACTGTGACTACTGGTGAGGAAGGAGACCCTTAATCCTCTTCAGCCTTCTACATTGCATCTCAAAAGGAGGAGTTTGAAGTCAGCCAGAAGAGAGACCAGTTGGCGCCACCAGCCAGCTTAAGGATAAGACTCCTACTGCTAACCACAATCCCATCTATAGATAACGGACATGGTGTAGGGCTGAAGGACCCACAGGGTCGTGGGGTGTCCCTTATGCTGTGCTGAGGTGCAGGATCCGAGAAATAGACAGGACACAGAAGTACAAGGAAAATGCACCTGGGCTCAAGGGGCCATGCCACCTATGAGCGGAGTTAGGCAAGGCCCCGAATGTACAGAAGCGTGACTATTTATTGTGTATAGGTTACAGGGCAGGGCAGTGAGTGAAGTCATCTTTAAGGATAGTGATAGGGTCGTGAGCAATAAAACAAGGGGTCCACCGCCATTAGGTCACCTAGGCTAGGAGGTGGACAGTGCTCAGCAAGGGACCCATTCCCATCAAGGCAAGGGACGTGTGCAGTAAGGGGTCCATCCCCATTGTGCGACCCCCTGGTTGTGGGACCCCAACCCACGGAGGCAGGCCCCCAGTAGACATGAGGCAGGACGCGTGGTGGCCGGTACCGACTTTATTGGGATCTCCGGGCGACTCAGGCGGACGGGGATGAATCGCGCGCGCTTTCTTTGTTCGGTTGACTTTATAGGGACAGAGGGCCTGGGGCGGTAGGAGAGCTGACCTGGCAGGTAGTAATTGGCTAGGTTGATTGCTGGGCAGGAAGCCTGCCGGGCGGGAGCTTGTGGGACGGGAGGTTACAGGAGAGCTGGTGGGGCGGGTGGTGATTGGTTCAGTGGGCCGCTGGGCGGGAAGGTTGCTGGTCTTGGGTCCGGCCAGGATAGAGTGAGATAAGGGACCCTCCCTGTGGGGGAGGAAGGGCCTTCCTTTTCGGGAATTAGGCCCTTTCCACATGGCTGGGGAACGGGGCCAAAAGTCCTCTACCAGACACCCATTAGGTCACCGAGGCTTGAAGGTGGGTCATGCGCAGTGAAGAGGGTGGCAGTGTGCAATACCTCTATCTGTGGGCAAACTACTTCTAAGAAGATTTATGGGGGTATGCTTTAAGTCACACAATAGTGACAGAGCTGTCAGAGTTACCGCCACCTGCTGGCAGCTTCCAATGAGTTCCATGGGAAAATGCTTTTCGAGCAGCACAATAGCAAGAGCTGATAAAGTTCACAGTCACCAATGTGCGATTGCCAGTCTGAAGGCAGCCTTCCATAAGAACTGGAGCAAGGTCCTACAACTCCTTTATCAGGAGGAGTGGCTCTTGCCCCAAGCCTGCCATATAGCCGGTATCTTTACGATACTGAACGCTGCCACCTGGGCCATGGGTTATTGTCCTGGTATAACTGTTTTTCTCTTAATTCATGCTCTGCACTGTGTCTGCTCTAGGCATTCCTCCGATTATAAGCTGCTTATTTCTTAATTCATTCTCTGTACTGTGTCTACTCTAGGCATTCCTCTGATTAGGAACTAAGATATAATTATATATATATATGTAGGGAAATATTCTTTAGGCACTCATACTATGAACTATTATATGATTATATAGAGAGGATTATATAAAGGGATTCTTCAAGCCCTAATTCTATAAACTAATATATGATTGTATAAAGGATTATATAAAAGGAAATAACTGAGTAGTAACAATATAAACTGAGATATTCTTCAGGCCTTAATTGTGCCAGGGTTCTGCTTAGTTCTCCTTCCTCGGTGCCTATATGGGGGGTTAGCCACATATGGTATGGAGGAATCTTTCCGGAAGGCATTGTTTTTACTTAAACATGATCAAACCCCCACGTAAGTCACATACCCCATGCCTACTTCATGGATCAAGACCCTTTCACATGTAATTTCTAGAGCTGTAAGCTCAAGACCGTTTCACTTGTAATTTCTAGAGTTGTAAGCCTTTAAAAGGGCAAGGATTTTCTTTGTTGGGGAGCTCAGCTGTTAGGCAACTATGCCGCTGCTGCTCCCGGCTGAATAAATCACCCCTTCCTTCCAAGTTCGGTGTTTGAGAGGTTTGTTTTGCAGCCTTTCCTGCTTCACTGGGAGACCAACTCCTACTCTGGGATCTCAGATCATCAAAAGTGAATTTGGAAAATTGGGACAAGTCTCAGTCACCAAAGCTTCCACCTACAAGAAAGTTGTAAATTAGATTTCCCTAAGGACACCTAAAGTCTGCAACCATAGATTTCACCTCCCCCATCTCCATCTGCCCTGACACCTCCCAGACCAGAGGCTGTAAAACCAGCTAAGACTAGTTTTCTGATCAATGAAAGGCAGCTCCTCAGAGCTTTAGCACAAGTCCTTTGTTGTACCTGGAATGTCTTCTTCCAGATACCCACATGGATAACTGCTTTTCCTCCTTCATGTGTTTGCTCAAATGTCACTGTCTTAGTCTTTTTCAGCTGCTATTTTTTTAATACTATAAATTGGGTGGCTTATCAGCAACAGAAACTTATTTCTTATAGTTCTGGAAGGTGGAAAGTCCAAAATCAAGGCACCAGCAGATTCATTGTCTGTTGGATGCCCACTGTCTGGTTCATAGATAGTGCCAAGTTACATCCTCAGTAGAGAGCATCCATCGCCATAGCCTCTGGTAGATAAATCTTTTTCTTACTCTAGTCAGTTCCATAAAAAGTTACGAGTACCTCTGAAAACTGGAAATGGCCTACCGTGACCCATCCAGTAATTCACAGGTTTCCTATTGAGAGCCCTCATGCTTGTTGTACAAGGCAGCCTATTTACATGTTAATGCGTCACTTCTTGAAAATCAGTGACACACAAGTTAAAACAGATACCCTTTTTCACTTCTCAAATTAGTAATTTTTAAAATGTATTGCCCACTGTTGGTGAACATAAAATGAAAGGGGCATTGTCATTAAGCTTCAGAAGGAGCTATTTTTCCAGGAGACAGTTTATAAATTATCAAAGCTTCCAAAATCTTCCTATTCTTTAGCCCAATGATCCCACTTCTAAAATTTCCCTTAAATAAATAATTTTTAAAATAAACTGGAAGAAAAAAAAAAAAAGGCTGGGCATGGTGGCTCACACCTGTAATCCTAGCACTTTGGGTGGCCAAGGTGGGAGAATCACTCGAGGTCAGAAGTTATGACCAGCCTCGGCAACATAGGGAGACCCATTCTCTATTTTTTTAAAAAAGAAAATAATTTAAACATTAAAAATAAGATTTATGCAGAATTGGTGTTTTATGTGAATGCAACTTATCTTTAATAATGGGTTATTCACAATAGTGAAAGGTATTCGTATTTAGATGCTTTTGTGAGGTACCCCTCCAAGAACTTGGGAATGAAGAAATTATACTTCCCACTGAGAGTTAAACTGCAAAATCAACCTAAGATGGATTAGAATCCAAGGATGCAATATCAGTGGAAAGAGAGAGAAAAGCTACTAGGCTCACTGGCCTTGGTTGAGGGCATTCACTTCCAAAATAAATATTATGTCAGTAGGAAGAGATTTTAAAACACAGGCACACAGAAACCAGAGAGTTCCATAGACAGGGCTCACACTCGTGTGCAGCGCAGCCAGCATTCGTCCTGTGTTCTGACCTATGACAAGGCCATCCCCAACATGAGAAGGTGGCACTAGATCACCCCAGAATTGGGCCCTAAGAGGCATCCCACTCCCCTTTTCCTGGTACGAAGCTCACAAAAGGACCATTTATGTTCTCCAGCACTTGACTACATGGAAACGTGGCATTCCAGTGTCTTCCTTCTGGTAAACTAAAAGGTAGTTTCTGACTGTGATAGTCTTCCAAATGCAAGGTTATTTGAAATGGCTGCACCATAGGCCATACCCTAAGTTGAGCCCTGGCAACCCTATGACCCACAAATACACCTCTGATGGCCTCCTGAAATTAGAAAATCTGAAGTAACTGGAAGACCATGAAAAGGGGAAGAATGATCAACCCCTGCAGTGCCTAATTAACTGGAGACATTCTTCTATTGTTCCTTATTCCCACCTCCATTGATAAGGCAATTGGACTTTGTAACTGACCTTGGTCAACCTCATGACTCCAGAACTACGACCCCCTCCCAGCTTGCAAAAACCATCCTAAACGGTAACTTCTTTAACTTTTCACTGCCTATCCCAAACCTATATAACCAACTCCCATCCCACCACCCTGCACCACTCTCTTTTCAGACGTAGCCCACTCACACGTGGGTGAATAAACAGCCATGTTGCTCACACAAAGCCTGTTTGCAGGGGTCTTCATTCACCAAGGTAGGTGGAAAGGATATCATTTATGCCACTGCTACCACAAATAGTCCCTGTGACAGTTATATGTCTCATTCAAAGATTCACAAAGTGACATCATCATATCTTCCTCAGGCTCCTGTGCAATGAGGTTAACACAAATCAGTCTCTCAGAACTTAGTCACCCCTGGGGACTACAGGAACCAGTTCCAGTGGATCTGTTCACACCAGTTCCACATGCAGGAGTCTATTACTGATTTCTACAAGGAGAAAGAAATCTGAAACAACCAAAATGTTCAACTCTTATACATTATGCTACATCTATCCCATGTAATATTATGCAGTTGTTACAATTTTTATTTTTTAAGAAAATTTAATTACTTGGAGAAATAGTTATAATACAATGTGTTTAAAATTATGATTCACACTCTAGAAACCAATTTGGCAGTTTCTTACAAGATTAAGCATGCAAATACCATACAACCCCATAATGACTCTTGGGCATTTGTCCTAGAGAAATGAAAACTTAAATTTTTACACAAAAACCTGCACACAAATGTTTATTAATAATAGCCAAAACTGGAAACAAGTCAGATGTCCTTCAACAGCCTGATTCCATGTATAGAACATTTTTGAAAAACCAAAATGTAGCCATGGAAAACAGATTAGTGAAGGCCACGAAGAGGGATAGACACTGGGAAGGGTGTAAGGAAAGAAGGGGTGTAATTTTTCAAAGGGCAACACAAAGGATCCTTGTGGCAATGGAGTTGTTCTGCATCTTGACTGTGGTTGTAGATTCATAAACCTAACGTGATAAAATTGTATAGAACTAAACATTTTACGTACAAGTAAAACAGAATTTTGAATAAGATCAGTAAATGTCAGTATCCTGGTTATATTGTACAAGATGTTATTATTGGGGAAAACTGAGTAAAGGGTACAGGATCTCTCTGAATTATTTCTTTTTTCTTTTTTTCCTTTTATTTTTAGTTGGCATGTAATGATTGGATATATTTATGGAATACAGAGTAATATTTCTTTTCTTTCCTTTCTTTTTTTCCAGACAGAGTCTCATTCTGTTGCCCAGGCTGGAGTGCAATAGTGCGATCTCAGCTCACTACAACCTCTGCCTCCTGGGTTCAAGCGATTCTCCTGCCTCAACCTCCGAAGTAGCTGGAATTACAAGCATGAGCCACCATACCTGGCTAATTTTTGTGTTTTTAGTAGAGACAGGGTTTCATCATGTTGGCCAGCTGGTCTCAAACTCCTGGCCTCAAGAGATCTGCCTACCTCGGCCTCCTAAAGTGTTGGAATTATAGGCATGAGCCACCACACCCTGCCCAGAGTGATATTTTAATACACATATACAACGTATAATGATCAAATCAGGGTAATTAGCATATCCATCACCTCACACATTTATCATTTCTTCGCATTGTGAATGTTCAAAATCCTTTGTTTATATTATTTCTTATAACTGCTTATTAATTTATAGTTAATCTACTGTTATAACAGAACAAGTTTAATTTTAAAAAGTTGATACAGGCCGGGCACGGTGGCTCAAGCCTGTAATCCCAGCACTTTGGGAGGCCGAGGCGGGTGGAT
>NW_016107392.1:776852-800660 GCF_001604975.1 Cebus imitator | reverse complement strand
AAAAAAAAAAAAAAAAAAAAAAAAAAAAAGTTGATACAGAACTATACATGCAATATCATTGCTTTGCATATTCTTGATCATACGTACACACACAAAACCTTAACAATTATTGACTCTAGGTAGTAGAGGTGTTGGATTTTATAAGTGATTTCTGATTTGTCTTTAGGCTTTTTTTTGAGACGGAGTTTCACTCTTGTTACCCAGGCTGGTGGGCAATGCCGGGATCTCGGCTCACCACAACCTCCGCCTCCTGGGTTCAAGCAATTCTCCTACCTCAGCCTCCTGAGTAGCTGGGACTGCAGGCACGCACCACCATGCCCAGCTAATTTTTATATTTTTGGTAGAGACGGGGTTTCGCCATGTTGACCAGCATGGTCTCGATCTCTTGACCTCATGATCCACCCGCCTCGGCCTCCCAAAGTACTGGGATTGTAGATGTGAGTCACCACACCCAGCCTGTCTTTAGGCTTTTTAATATTTTTCAAATTTCTTACCATGAACATATATTCATTTTATAATTTATAAATATAATAAATGTAATCTTTAATCACAGCATGTTCATTTGTCATAACAACCATATCTTAGTATTAACTCATACAAAGCCTTTATCAACTAGCCCCCACCAAAACTTTTAACCATAAATTGCTGCTAAACTAAGAATTTCCAATCCTGTACTTCTACAATTCAATTTTTAGAACCAAATATAGGACCTCACAGCTAAACTCTGATTACCAAGTGTGTCATTTTTCTGGCTCCCAGCAATCATGTGCAATTTTAAAACTTTGGGCCAGAAGGACCCTGAGCTTCTTTCACCCTTGTAGTCCACGGCCTCATGCTGCTACCAAGCATATTCTGGGAGCTTTGGTCTGTCTACTTAGAGATAATGAATCCTAAATAGAAAAATGAACCACTTTTTCTCAGGTCTCAGACTGTGATCACATCTCCTTGATGAGCAGCTCAAACTAGTGTGAGAACCTGCCATTTGCCTACCCTACCACCTTCCACCCCAGCAAAGTCCCCATTAGCTCAGGGTATCCAACCACTCATAATGCAGCTAGATGGTCGGTGATAGGAATTTGCAGGTTTATGGGCCTATAAAAATCTTTCACTTTCACTGCTGAAATGATCCAAGTCTCCCAGGTTAATAAGTAACATGGCCTTCACAAGCATCAACTGGAGCACAGCCTGGGAGAATTCCAACTCTGTTGCCACATTTCCTAAAAACCAAAACCATTTCTGCCTTCTGCAATAGCTGTGCTTCTCTGTCATGGTGCATGCTGGTATGAATTCTCTCTTCCAACACATCATTGTCATCCCCCTCAGGGCTTCTCTTCATATCACTTTGCACTGTCTGTGAGGGTTCACCAGCACTTCTCTTAGGGAAAACTCCTATGTCTCCTTGTATCAGGATCTGAGTCAATGACCGCATCTGGTGGATCCCACTTTCCTGTGCGGTTGGCATACAGGCTCAAAACTTCCAGTATCCACCCCAGACTGATGTGTGCTTGTGAGGTATATGCGTCCACAGTTGTCTTGTTGCCAGCCCAACAGGGCAAAGAAGGGCTCCCTTTTAAGACTTACCTGTGGGTCCCTTCCTTTGGCTGACTTTGCCAGTACAGCAGAAAAGCCTCCCTAAGATGGGCCTCTTCAACAAAGAACCCAAAGTCAAGTTTACTGGTCTCTGTACTGGTTCACATACTTACTTACCGGTTCACAAGGTCTACTGAGCTTAAGCAGATATTTTTATATCTAATTTTACACAATAATCGTATGTCTGTTGGCTATAATAATAAAATGTTTGGACGTATTTTGTATATCACTTTTCATTCTGTTTTTCTGGTAATTCATTTTTGTTGCATTTTATAAAAGTTTTAGTCAATACAGATTAGAAATAGAAAATACTTTTTGAAAACCTGGTCCTTCAACACATTTGGGAATTCCTGATCTAGGTGACTTGGAAGGAATTTGCCTATAGCACACACTTTGACAAACATTGCTGTTCAGGTTCACACCATCGTACTGTCTCCCTGGCTCAAAATTTCAACCTCTCTCTTAAAACCCACTCTAGACCAGTGGTTTTCCATCTGGTAGTATATTAAAATCACTAGAAAGCTTTTATTTTGTCTTTTCTTGTTGTTATTTTGTTTTTATGGTTGTTGTTTTTTTTTAAACAATGTCTCTCTTTATTGCTGAGGCTAGGGTGTGGTGGTATAAACACAGCTCACTGCCACCTCAACCTCCTGGCTCAAGCAATCCACAGTCTCAGTCTCCTGAGTAGCTTAGACCACAAGTGCGTGCCACCAAGCCCAGCTATTTTTTTTTTTTATTTTTTGTAGAGACAGGGTCTCACCATGTTGCCTATGCTGGTCTTAACTCCTGGGCTCAATCAATCCTCCCACCTCAGCCTCCCAAAGTCCTGGGATTGCAGGCATGTGCCACCATGCCTGGCCAAGGGAGCTTTTAAAATACTGTTATAGAAGCCATACTCTAAATCAGTTAAATCAGAATCTTTCAGGGTGGGGATTTCTTACAAGCTCCCCAAATAGTTCAAAGGTACAGCTGGGATTAGCAGTCCAAATCTTCTCAATTTATCATCTTGGACCACTTGCCTGGCCCTCTGTTGTTTTGTTTTTGTTTGAGGAAATAAATGAGTCAACATCTCTCCTTTCAATAATACCTTAAATTCAAAATTAAAGCAACAAATGAGGAAGTGGAAGCACTTCTAGAATAGCAAAGACCTCCATTAAAGTGATAAGAACACTGTCAAAAATGCTCAAAATCAACTTTTGTAAAACTCCAAAAATTAATCAAAGGAGTGCAATAATCTAAAGACCGCTTATTCAAGAAAACAGTTGCATCTTCATAAGAATGTCACACTTGTGTCATTTTAATGTGCCCTATTCCCATCTCCCTCTCTGTAGCTCTGCAATAGCCTTAAAAACCAAGAACCTTACAGTAACAGTAGCTTTGAAAAATGGCATCCAAGAAGTCCCAGGAGGAAATAAAATGGGATTGGAATTCCCAAAAGCCCCATCTCCAGAGAATTATCACTATTTGATCTTTCTAGCAGCTCCTTTAAAAGCTTGATTCTCAGGGCTTGTCTTTATTTGGCCTTAGGTTGGTCTGCATGAACAGCCTATGGCTAGGGAATTTGTCAGAGATAACCATTGGCTATTATTCAATATCACAGCTGCCTAAGGCAGTGTTATCAGTTGAGGCTTACAAGAGACTGGCTAAAAAACTTAACAACAAAAAAGTTAAATTACATCTCCACAGGGGACATCTGAATATTCATAGCTCCAACATATTCCATGGGATTTAGAAGGCCACATACATGTGTGCATACCCAGAAAAGACCTAAGAAGGCCTGAGGCTCTGTGCAAGTGGCAAGTGAAGAATGAGGCAGAATTGTACAGTGAAAGACTGTTGAAGTCATGCCCTGACACAAGTTCTTGCCTTGGCAAAGGTTGGGAGACTTATTGGTTCAAGGTATTTAGGGACATCTCTGTTCAATCACTAGATGATCACCAAATTAACCAAGGTTAGGTGCCTGTGGCTACACATGACAAAGAATAAAGATTTTACAAAGTTAGTCCAGGGAAGTCACTGGAATAACAGTAAGTGTATTAGTCTGTTCTCATGCTGTGAATAAAGACATACAAGAGACTGGATAATTAATAAAGGAAAGAGGTTTAAATGACTTAGAGTTCCACATGGCTGGGGAGGCCTTACAGTCATGGCTGAAGGCAGATGAGGAGCAAAGTCACATCTTACACAGCAGCAGACAAGAGAGCTTGTGAAAGAGAATTCCCCTTTATAAAATGATCAGATCTCATGAGAACTTATTCATTATCATGAGAACAGCATGGAAAAGATCTGCCCCCAAGATTCAATTATCTCTCACTGGGTCCCTTCCACAACATATGGGAGCTATAATTCAAGATGAGATTTGGGTGGGGATACAGCCAAACCATATCAGCAAGCAAACAAAAAGCAACAATAAACCCCAAGGAAGGGGCAGAATCTGATTTTCAGAAGTGTCACATTACATTATGTAAAATGTCAATTTTTGCCTGGGTGCTGTGGCTCATGCCTGTAATCCCAATGCTTTGGGAGGCCAAGACAGGTGAATCACTTGGGGTCAGGAGTTCAAGACCAGCCTGGCCAACATGGCGAAACCCTGTCTCTACTAAAAATACCAATATTAGCTGGATGTGGTGGCATGTGCCTGTAATCTCATCTACTGGGGAGGCTGAGGCTAGAGAATCACTTGAACTCAGGAGGTGGAGGTTGCAGTAAGCCAGGATTGCACCATTGCACTCCAGCCTGGGTGATAAAGTGAGAATCCATCTTGGAAAAAAAAAATCAATTTTTAGCAACAAAAAATTGTCACAGAGAAAGAAAGGAAATATGGTCTGTATGCAGGAAAATAAGTTGTCCATAGAAACAGTGTTTGAGGAAGCACAGATGTTGGATTTACCACACAAGGACTTTAAATTAGCTATTATGTTCAAAGGACTAAAGAAAAGCATATATAAAGACTTAAAAGAAAGTACAATAATGATGGAATACCAAATAGAGAATATCAACAAAGAGATAGAAATATTCTTTTTTAAAAAAAGAATCAAATGGTAAACTTGTAGTTGAAAAATGCAATAACTGAAGTAAAACATTAATCAGAGAGTTGAAACAGCAGATTAGAACTGATAGGAGAAAGGGTCAGTGAACTTGAAGATAGGTCAACTAAAAATATGCGGTTTGAGGGAAAGAAAGAAAAAATAATTAAATAGAAGGTATAGAGCCTCAGAGACTTATGAGACAACATCAAGCATAGTAACATGTGCATAATGGGAATCCCAAAAGGAAAGTTAAAGGCTGTCAACTAAGAATTCTATATCCAGCAAAACTCTACTTCCAAAATAAAGGAAAGAAGGCAACAGAAAGTATATGTGAAAAAAATAATGGCCAAAAACTTCTCAAATTTGATTAAAAAAAATTAGTCTGAACATAAAAGAATTCAACAAACTCCAAATAGGATAAACTCAAAGAGATCTAGACCTAAAAACACATAATTTAACTGTTGAAAGCCAAAGATGAAGTGGAAATCTTAAAAGCAGAAAGAAAAAAGAACTAATCATGTAGAAAGGCGCCTCGATAAGATTAACAATGAACTTATCAGCAGAAATAATGGAGTTCAGAAGGCGGTGAGATGACAGAGTCAAAGGACTGAAAGTTAAAGGCTGTGAACTAAGGATTCTATATCCAACAAAACTGTACTTCCAAGATAAAGGAAAAAGATATTTCCATATAAACAGAAATTAAGAGGATTTGTTGCTGGCAGACCTGCCCTACAGGAAATGCCAAAGGAAATCCTTTAAATTGAAAAGAAAGGGCACTAGACAATAATTTGAATTCACACAAAGAAATAAGCACTAGTAAAAGTAATTACATAGGTAAATGCAAAGACAGTAAAAATGTACTTTGTAATTATTTTCTTCGTATTAAAATCAGCTTATTGCACAAACCCAGAATTATAGACCTATGTAATGGGCCCATAATGTATAAATATGTAATGTTTATAACACTAGTAGTAAAAAGGGGTGAGAAAGAACAGACCTATATTGGAACAAAGCTTTTGCATACCATTTAAACTAAGTCAATATTATTGCAAAGTATAGTGTTTTCAGTTAAGATGTTAATTGTAATCCCCAGGAAAACAAGTTAAAAATAATTTTAAAATATTTGATAAAGGAAACAAAGGAATTATAATGGTATAATATAAAATATATACTTAACACACAAGAAAGCAGTAATGGAGACATAAAGAAACAAAAAAGATATAAGATGAACATAAACCAGAGACACATATCACAGATGTAAATAATACCTTCTCAGTAATAGTGTTAAATGGAAATAAACTTAGGATTTCAATCAAAAGGCAAAGACCAGTAAAATGAATAATTTTAAAAAACATGATCCAACTATATGCTGTCTACAAGAGACATGCTTTACATTCAGACATAAAGGAGTTGAAGATAAAAGAATGCGGAGAAATATACCATGCAAACATCAACCAAAGTAGAGGTGTGTTGGCTATACTAACAATACACACACACACACACACACACACACACACACAAACCCAACAATTGTTATTAGAGGATAAAAGTGCATTTTATCATGATAAAAGGGTTGCACCATAAAGAAGATATAACAGTTATAAGCGTACATGCACCAAAAATATATCAGGCAAAAACTGACCAAATAGAGAAACTGGCAATTTGAGAATAACAATTTTATAATTTAATAATAAACAGAACAAATAGATAGCTGAAAGATAAACATAGAAAACTGAAGAGCAGAACAACATTATAAACCAACTAGACTTAACACATTTCTATAGAACACTCCCCCAACAGCAGCAGAATATACATTCCTCCCAAGTGCAGATGAAACATTCTCCAGGATAGATCATGTATTAGACCACAAAATAAGTTCCAATAAGTTTTAAGAGAAATGAAATCATACAAAGTATTCCTCTCTAACCACAAAGCTATAAAGCTAGAAATCAGTAATGGAAGGAAAATGAGTAAATTCACAAAATATGTGGAAATTAAACAAAACATTGTTAAACAACAAATAAGTCAAAAAATAAATTACAAGCAAACTTAGAAAAAACTTTCAGATGAATACAAATAAAAATACAACATACAAAAGCTTATAAGATACAGAGAAAGTAATGCACAGAGGAAAATTTATAGCTGCAAATGGTTATACAGAAAAAGAAGAAAGATCTAAAATTAGTAACCTAACTTTATACCTTAGGGAACTAGAAAAACAAGAGCAAACTAAACCCAAAACTAGTAGAAGGAAGGAAATAATAAAGATTACAGTAGAGATAAATGAAATAGAGAATAGAAAAGCAGTAGAGACAACCAAGGAAACCAAAAGATGGTTTTTTTAAAAGATCAACAAAATTGACAAATCTTTAACTAGACTCATTAAAAAATAGAGAAAGAGGTAAATAACTAAAATTAGAAAGTAGGGGCATTTCTACTAACCCTACAGAAAAAGGATTATAAGAGATACTATAAACAATTTATACTAACAAATTAGATAACCACGATGATATGAACAAATTTCTAAAAACACAATTTACCAAAAGTGATTAAAGAAGGAATAAAAACTTTGAACAGACGTAAAATAAGTAAAGAGATTGCATCAGCAATCAAAGTTCAGGACCAGATGGCTTCACTAATGAATTATAACAAATATTTAAAAATAATTAAAATCAATCCTTCTCAAACTCTTCCACAAAATGGAAGTGCTACAGCTTTCTAGCTAATTCTATGAGGCCAGAATTAGCCTGATACAAAATCCAGACAAATAAAAGGCAAAAAGAGAAAACTATAGATCAAAATCCCGAGATGAACATAGGATGTGAAAATCTTCCACAAAATATTAGCAAACTGAATCCAACAGCATATTATAATGTTTATATACTGTGACCAATTGGGATTTATCCCAGGAATGCAAGAGTGGTTCAACATAAGAAAATAAATCAATGTAAGACACCACTTGAATAGAACCAAAAAAAATCTTAAATTTAGGGGAAAAAAAATCTCAATTGAGGCAGAAAAAAATTTGACAAAATACAACACTCTTTCCTGATGAAAATACTCAAAAAACTAGGAATAGAAAGGAATATCTTCTTCATAATAAAGAACCCTCATGGAAAACCCACAGTTAACATACTCAATAATTAAAGACTGAAAGCTTTCTTCTTAAGATTAGGAACAAAACAAGAATGCCTAACTTTATGGCTGTTATTGAACATTGTGCTGTAACTTCTAGTTGGAGCAATTAGGCAAGAAAAAGAAATGAAACAGCTAAATTGGAAAGAAGTAAAATTATCTCTATTCACAGATGACATGATTCTACATTCAATACGATCCCTATCAATTTCCAATGCCTTTTATCAGTAATGAAGAACCCAATCCTTAAATTCGTTTGTGACTGTGGGGGCCCCAAGTGCCAAAATAATTCTGAAAAAGAACAAAGTTACAGGACTCACACATGCTAATTTCAAAAATTACTACAAAGCTACAGTAATCAGAACATTATGGTACAAACATGTGGATAGATGCACAGGCCTATGAAATTGAATTGAGGATTCACACGTAAACCTATTCATCTATGACCAACTGATTTTAGACACAGGTGCCAAGACTATTTAATGAAGAAAGAATTGTCTCTTCAACAAGTGGTGCTGGGACAACTGGATATCCACATGCAAAAGAATAAAGTTGGACCCTACCTCACACCATATACAAAAATTAACTCAAAATAGATTGTAGAAATAAATATAAGAGCTAAAATTATAAAACTCTTCCACAAAAATACAAAAGTAAATCCTTCTGACCTTGAGTTAGGCCACAGCACATTAGGTATTACACCAAAAGCATGAACAACATAAGAAAAAAAATAGGTAAATTGGACCTCATCAAAATTAAAAACTTTTGTGCCTCAAAGGGCGACATCAACAAAGTGAAAAAACAACCCACAGAATGGAAGAAAATATTTGCAAATTTTATAACTAATAAGGGATTTGTATTCAGAATAAAGAACTCTTAACAATTTTATTGATTTTTAATAATAAACCAATTTAAAAATGAACATAGGACTCAAATAAATATTTCTCCAAGGAAGGTACAAATGGCCAGCATGCACATGAAAAAAATGCTCAACATCAAAACCACAACTCCAGCTCAAAAAAAAAAAAAAAGAGAGAGAGTGGTTGCTTCTGTGCTGACAGGAAGACTGGAGCAGAAGGGATACTTTATTATTCAGGGTTCCACCACAGAAACAGAGCCAGTAGGAGAGAGAGAGAGATTTGTTACAAGAAATTTGCTTAGATGATTGAGGGGCACTCACTAGGCAAGTCTGAAATCCATAGGGAGGGTGATCATGAGGTGTAGGCTGAAAACTCTCAGACAGGAGCTGATGCTGCAGTCCATAGGCTGGATTTCTTTTTTCTCAGCTCTGCTTTTAAGGCATTTCAACCAATTGGATCAAGCCTACCCAGATTATCTAGGGTGACCCACTGTAGTTTAAATCACCTGATAGTAGACATTAATTACAACTACAAATTACCTTCACAGCAACACCTAGATCAGTGTTTGGAATTAATGGCTACCATAGCTTAGCCAATTGATACATAAAACTGACTATCACCAGGACTTAAAAGTTACTGTGCACTATCTTATTCTGCTTGAACTTTTTTATAACCACGTGTATATTGCTTTTTCTATTAAGAGCAGTGTGTTAGTCCATTCTCACACTGCTATAAAGAACTACCTGGTCAACATGGTGAAACCCCGTCTCTACTAAAAATACAAAAAATTAGCAGGGCATGGTGGTGCGTGCCTGTAATCCCAGCTACTCAGGAGGCTGAGGCAGGAGAATTGCCTGAACCCAGGAGGCGGAGGTTGTGGTGAGCCGAGATCGCGCCATTGCACTCCAGCNGCGGAGGTTGTGGTGAGCCGAGATCGCGCCATTGCACTCCAGCCTGGGTAACAAGAGCGAAACTCTGTCTCAAAAAAAAAAAAAAAAAAAAAAAAAACTACCTGAGATTGGGTAATTTATAAAGAAAAGAGGTTTAATTGCCTCACAGTTCCACAGGCTGTACGGGGGCATGGCGGGGGAGGCCTCGGGAAACTTACACTTATGGCAGAAGGGTGAAGGGGAAGCAAGCACATCTTCACATGGCAGAGAGAGAGAGAGAGAGAAGAGGAAGAAGGAGGAGGGGGGGTGGGGAAAGAGCTACATGCTTTTCAAACAACCAGATCTCACCAGAACTCACTATCATGAGAACAGCAAGGGGGAAGTCTGCCCCCATCATCTAGTCACCTCCTACCAGGTCCCTCCCCCAACACTGAGGATTACGATTCAACATGAGATTTGGGTGGGGACACATAGCCAAACCATATCAGGCAGCTACATCAATGTTCCAAAAAGAAAAAAGTAGAAACAGTGTTAGTGCTCTCTGGCCATGGAGGTCACGGTTTCCTTCTCTCAGGCAGCCAGCTCTCTCCTCCTCACACCAGCCTAGCATCCTCTCTCTCTGCTTCAAGATCTCTACTTGCCATCACTGTCTGTCTGTTTGAAAGGACGCATCTTCATTTTGCATCTTCTTAACCATTTGCAGTTTTTTCAATCCCTCCCTTTCAAGGGGAGTGGCCAGAGTTTAAAAAGCTGTCTTCACCCTCTTAACCAGTTAAATGGCCCTCTCCATCAAAAGAGAGAACCCTTGACCTCATCCCAACCCCCGAGTCAGGCTATGCGAAGTTGGGCTGTTTATTTCTCATACCCACCACCTGGAATGTTGCGGTGAAGAAAGAGAGCCCAAGTTCCCATGGACAGGGACAGAGAACCCACATCAGTCCTGATGGTAGGAGACACAAGAGAAAATAATATGAAGGTGAAAAGGGGCGATCCACATGACTCTTCTACTTATAATAAAGTGGGACCACTGGACTCAAAATATAATGTACAGTGGGATTAGATAAGACTGTCACTCTTGGATAGCCATCAACGTGGGTTGAGGCCTGGGGTAACCACTGCCCTCTCATGGAAATCTTTAGCTGCCCTTGGTCCAGTTACCATCTCTCATCCTCTGAGAAAATACATGAAGTCCCCAGTGCCCTGGATGCTCACAGTGACTCATCTACTCTAACTTTTGCTGGGAAGGGTGACCATCACCTGTCTTGCAGCTGTGGTTATTCAAACCCTGCCATCATCTATGCTGGAAACCAAGATATTAGTTTAGAACAGGTGAAAAAGAAACCTAATAGATCATTTTCTCAGACATGAAGAAAGCAAGCCTCATGTCTCACCCTGATTTGACTGCCCATGCGCTGGCCAAGACTGCCCCCGTAGACTCTTGGAGGTGGTAAGGAGCTGCCTCAACGTGGGACAATGTAGGTTCCATGTTCCTGATCCTACGTCCTTGGTGTATTAAACCATCTGGTTCCAAGGACTCGTTCCTACTCTACACACAACCCCACTCAAGAAACTAAGCTCTCTCTTTCATCCCAAAGTAGACCAATATTGGGATGGCCCAATATTCTTACATAATCAAGAAAGAAGTGAATCTTATCACATATGCAAATCCTCTGTCCTTCTGAAAAATATAAAAACTGTATAAAATTTTTATATAAAAAAAAACTGGTATAAAAACTGTAAAAGTTATTCCCAAAAAGAAAACAAAATAAATTCCAACATGAATTAGAGAAAAATACAATGAAATAGATGATGATGGTGCACTGAAATACTTACTGACTTAATATCTCTACCTTCAAGTGCCATCTAAATTTAGCACATTTGAGGATCTACAATCAATTTTATCCACAAAAGAAACAATCTAACTTTCACAGCAATAGTTTGCCCATTTTGATGGCAAAACATTAAGAGACTCGTGTATTTTCTCAGTGAATCTCAAGCACAATAAATTAGGTCTATTAACTGAGTGAATGAAAACAAGTTTTATTTATTTATTTATTTTTCCCATTTATTTATTTTATTGCTTTTTAGGTTTTGGGGTACATGTGAAGAACATGCAAAATTGTTGCATAGGAACACACGTGGCAGTGTGATTTGCTGCCTTCCTCCCCATCACCTACTTCTGGCATTTCTCCCCTTGCTATCTCTCCCCAGCTTCCCACCCCCCACCGTCCCTCCCCTATTTCCCCCCAACTGACCCCAGTGTGTAGTGCTCCCCTCCCTGTGTCCATGTGTTCTCATTGTTCAACACCCGCCTATGAGTGAGAAGAAAACAAGTTTTAATCTTTGTAGAGAAATAAATTGTGATTCCCTATAGCAGAAGTTCCCTGTCAAACCACTGAGCAGTTAACACAAAGAATGTACTTTTATTCACAAGTTTCATCCTTCTTTATCAGCTCTTTCTACATTTTGAAGCACTTTCACATATACACGAAACCCTTAAAATAGAAACTCCAAAAGCAGTCCCTTGGAAGTTGATGCTGAGTTGTGATGAAAGTATGACTCTTTGGGAATTTTCATTATGGAGGTCTGGGGAGGGTGAGGACTCTCACCCTGGGACATGTCTTTATGGGGTCATACATCTGCCCTCCTGTAGCAGAAACTGCCCAGCATACTGACCCAGCAATACCTGCTCCCCATAAAGATGCTTACTGTATCCACAGGCTCCCTTGGAAGCCAATGTCTAGCCCCATGCAAAGGACCCAGCGAGCAAAAGCCTATCTAAGATTGTGTGTCAGGCTCATCTTGGCAGAAGTGCTGGGAGCCCCGATTTGCAGTCAGAGTGCACCCCTCCTTTGTGTCTCTGCCTTTTTCATTCTTCCCTGGGAGCCACTGTCTGTAGACCTCAGTTCAAAGCTGAGGGTTTTTTTGTTCCAACAGTTACAAAATCATGAAGATTTCTCTCTGGCTTAAGGTAGTTGATATTTCATGGACTAAATGCCCCCCCAAGAGGCCATGGAACATAGAGGACAGGAGAGAAGACCTTGAGCAAGTCCCTGGCCCTCTCTGAGTCTGGGGAGAAGACTCTTCAGAGGGTTATCCATGGGGATTCAGAACACGGTAGATTCTCAGTATGGGATCCATCACTCTCATTTTATTTGGAGGATAAGAAGATACTACAGCATGAGGTCCCTGCCTTTTATCTCACAAAATGGATAGAGACTAACAAGGAGGACAAATTCAGAAGGCTATTTTTCCAACCAGGAAGTCAGGGCCAAGGGGCACAAAAAGGAGTGGGCATCCTGAGTTGGTGTGAATGCAGGGATCTTGGAAGGCTTCCTGGGTGTTGAGCTGGATCTGGGAGGAGGGCACACTCTCCAACCGGGAGAGAAGGAGAGTATTTCCCAGCAGGATCTCTGCTGGGGTGGATTATTTCAAGACAGGATCTATGCCACTGTGCAGGAGGAATTTCAGGGCAGGGTCTATGTTACTGGGGCAATATTTCAGGGAAGTATCTACTTTACTGTAGGGGGAGGAGATTTCTGGACAGGATCTATGCTCCTGTGGTGGAGAGGTGGTGTATATACATTTTTTTTCTTTTTTCTTTTTGAGACAGAGTCTCACTCCATCGCCAGGCGCCAGGCTGGAGTGCAGTGGCGCGATCTCGGCTCACTGCAACCTCCGCCTCCTGGGTTCAAGCAATTCTCCTGCCTCAGCCTCCTGAATAGCTGGGACTACAGGCATGCGCCACCATGCCCAGCTAATTTTTGTATTTTTAGTAGAGGCGGGGTTTCACCATGTTGGCCAGGATGGTCTCGATCTCTTGACCTTGTGATCCACCTGCCTCGGCCTCCCAAAGTGCTGGTGAGAGCCACCGCTCCCAGCCGAGGGGGTATATTTTAAGGTAAGAGTTTTACTACTGGGAGGAAGGGGTCAAGGTCAGAGGGTGATGGTGTGTGTGGATGTTACCGGGGAGAACTCATGGTATCCAGAGCTAGTAAGAGGCCACCAGGAGGTCCTCAGCGTTCATGGGCAGAGCCTTCACCTTGTAGATATGGGGAGGGTTGACTGAAGTGGACAAGATCCTCACTTTCAATAAAGAAATCAGGCTGCGGCAGGTAGGTAAGTTTCTTAGTAACTGCCCCTTCAGGACTGCATTTTTTTCTGGGTGTAATCTGCTTGTGTATGTGGTAATGGCTTGGGTGGGAGATGGGGTGACTATATGAAAGGCTGCAGCAGATCAGAGGTCAGTTTCCAAACCACGCTCTGTCATCTTGGTGCAAGGATAAGGCTCCCCAAGCAGAGCTTCACAAACTCCTAGGTGGGGCTGGTGGTGGGAAGTGTGGGGCAGGTCCAGGAGAGAGAAGCCAGGGAGTCGGGGTAGGGTAGTGACAAGCTCCTTAAAGCCCTCAGCGACCTTGGGTCAACGGGTGTGTGAGAGCCAGAAGGAAGGCAGCCGACCAATTTTGGAGTGAAGTGAACCTTTTAAATTTTCCTAGAAAGGCCTGTCTCTACAAAAAAAAAAATTTAAAAATTCATGTAGCATGGTGGCGCATGCCTACAGTCCCAGCTACTCAGGAGGCTGAGGCAGGAGAATTGCTTAAGAACCGGATATCGAGGCTGCAGTGAGCTAGAATCAGAACACTGCACTCCAGCCTGGGCGGCAGAATGAGAACCCGTCTCAGAAACAAATAAAAAATAAATGCTAGAAAAGGGGAATGAGAATTGACCCTTACTGGAAGGTTTTTATGTGACAGTTTCTTTATACGTGACATCTCACTGACTGTCAAACTTCATGAAAGTCTAAGCCTGCCCGGCACCCTATTGTGTGCTTTCCCTAGGGACTCGTTGATATCCCTTTCAGTCCCGGAGAGGTGGATTCTAAACCAGAATCCCCTGCTAGGCCTGCTAAGCCCTGTGACCCCTGTTTCACCCCTGCCTCAGGAGTGAAGGAGCCCGCCCATCAGATGGCAGCAAGGGGGCGCCTGGGCGGAGCCATGCTTCGTGCACCGTGCACCGGCCCGAGCCAGGCACTTCAAGGGGCTTTGTCCTCTATCTGCTCACCAAATGTGCAGGGGGCCTTCCTGGTACCCCCACCAGTGTCCACCAAATGTGATGGGATCTTGAGCATCACGAAATATTTCAGGATATAAGGATACAAGCAAAAGGAAGCCTAAAGATGAGAATACATCTATATTTGGGGAGGAAAAATGAATTTTTTTTTCCAAACTGAAAGAATACCTACTTCCTACTGCCCAGAGTGAAACGTTTTTCTCTATTATTCTTGATATTTTAATCTGAGCTAATAAACGTCCCTTCCCTGCACCCAGTTTTCTCCCCATCCTCTATTTCTTCTTGCCTTATTTAAAATGTCATTTCCCTCTCTCCCTTGTATGCGTCTATTTCCTTCACGCCATTTTCTCATGTTTTTGCTTGAGACAGTGAGCCTGGTATTCTGATGCCTTTATTTAAGGGGTTTTCCCTAACCCTCAGGACAGCCCTATAAGCTGGTGGCATTGCCCCATTTGAGGGATGAGAAAACTGGGGTTCAATGCCAAGTAAGTGGAACCAGCTGGAGGACATCTACTTAGTCCTCCCAGGACACATGCAGGCTGTGTGGAGTCCCCGAGCTGATGACTGACGCGGGGGTCCCCCCCACCCCTGACCCCTTGCGACCTGCTAGGTGAGAGTCAGCCCCGCCCCTCCCTCTTCTCTCTCCGCCCTTTTCTGTCGCCTTCGGACAACTTGTTACACTGTTTCTTCCACTGCCCACACGCCCATTGGCCCGCCACGGCGCATCCCCATTGGCTGCGGCAGTGGGGGACAGGGCCGCGATTGGTCCCCACCCCTGTAACGAGGTGCCAGATTCAGACAAGAGCCGCGATCCCCACTCGGGCGCGCGAGGCCGGGTGACTGCTGTCCCAGGAGTGGGGACGTCGCGTGCACAGTCGGCGCGTAAGTACCCTTTGAATGCTCCTCTCCAGAAAGGAGCCCTTGGGCATATGAGTGTTTGTGTAGACGCGAATGAATTCGATGCCGTGGAGCCAAACAGGTGAACTTTTAGCGCTGAGTTCACAGGAGGCTTTGTATCCGTCATCGTGGCTACCTACATTTTTGAGAATGATTCTGGATCATTACTATTATTATTATTTTTGAGACGGAGTTTCGCTCTTGTTGCCCAGGCTGGAGTGCAATGGCGCTATCTCTGCTCATTGCAACCTCTGCCTCCCGGATTGAAGCGATTCTCCTGCGTCAGCCTCCCGGGTAGCTGGAACTACAGGCACATGCCACCACGCAAGGCTAACTTTTTGTATGTTTAGGAGAGACTGGGTTTCGCCATGTTGGCCAAGCTGGCCTTGAACTCCTGACCTCATGTGATCCACCTGCCTCGGCCTCCCACAGTGCTGGAATTACAGGCATGAGCCACCGCACCCGGCCGATTCTGGATTATTTTTACATAATCTGATATAGATAGAGAATCAAAGGAAGCTGCTTGTGAGTTGTGGTACATTATCCAGCGTATTATATTGTTTACCTGGGGCTTGCTAATGAGACTGGATCACACTCAAATATTTTGTGGAGTGATGCTTAAAAATGAATATTTCTCTGAAACGTGGAGAAGGTGAGGGTATTTTTTAAAAGTTTAGCCTGGGGAGTTTGTTAAATGTCAGCTCTGAGTGGATATTAAACAGTTTCAATAGGAAAACATGTAGTAATGAAAGTATGCTCTGTTTTACAGATAAGAATTAATAAAAATATATCATGTAACAGTGTTAATCCTCACAAAATTCCCTTTTAGAAGAAGGTATCAATGAAGCTGCCTTCTAACTTTGTTAGGCTGAAAGGTTATGCTTGACAAGCCCAGATCTCATGAACAAGACTGAACGCAGAAATAAGTTTTGGTTTTGTTTGTTTGATGTTTGTTTGTTTGTTTGTTTTTAGACAGAATCTTACTCTGTCACCCAGGCTGGAGTGCAGTAGCACGATCTCAGCTCACTGCAACCTCTGCCTCCCAGGTTCAAATGATCCTCCCACCTCAGCCTTCCGGGTGGGTTGGGACTACAGGCACACCATATCTGAATAATTTTTGTATTTTTTTTATAGAGATGGGGTTTGGCCATGTTGCCCAGGCTCCTCTCAAACTCTTGAGGCTAAGTGATCCACCTACCTCAGCCTCCCAAAGTGCTAGGATTACAGGCAAGAGCCACCGCGCCTGGTCAGCAGTAAGTTTTGAAAACGGGAAATTATGTTAGAGCTATGGCCATTCTGAAATGCCTAGTATTATTTTGGGCCCCAGTTTCCTGTATAATAAATGGGCTTTGCACAGAGAAAGTGTTCAGTAAACATTTGTTTATAAACACAAGGAAGTCCCCAAAATTCCTTAAGATGTAGCTTCTCACACTGTTTGTTCTATACCCCACTTCTATTGATTATGAGTGGCTTTTTTTTTCTCCAGATAGTCATAGAATCATGACCACAACCTTTTAAAAGTGAAAACATTCAGACTATAATCTAGTTAAAGAATTTTTACCTGGGCCGGGCGCAGTGGCTCAAGCCTGTAATCCCAGCACTTTGGGAGGCCGAGGCGGGTGGATCACAAGGTCAAGAGATCAAGACCATCCTGGTCAACATGGTGAAACCCCGTCTCTACTAAAACTACAAAAAATTAGCTGGGCATGGTGGCGCGTGCCTGTAATCCCAGCTACTCAGGAGGCTGAGGCAGGAGAATTGCTTGAACCTAGGAGGCGGAGGTTGCGGTGAGCCGAGATCGCGCCATTGCACTCCAGCCTGGGTAACAAGAGTGAAACTCTGTCTCAAAAAAAAAAAAAGAATTTTTACCTCCTTTATGCAGATAAAGAAATTAAAGCCAGACATGGTAGCTCATGCCTATAATCCCAGCCTTTTGGGAGGCCAAGGTGGGAGGATCACTTGAGCCCAGGAGTTCAAGACCAACCTGGGCAACATAGGGAGACCCTGTCTGTACAGAAAAATTTAGCCAGGCCCAGTGGTGCATGCCTGTAGTCCCAGCTGCTCAGAAGAATGAGGTGGGAGACTCAGAAGGATGAGGTGGGAGGATCACTTGAGCCTAGGAATTCCAGGCTGCAATGAGCCATGAGGTTATCACTCAACTGATGAGTGAGACCCGATCTCAAAAGAAAGAGAGAAAGAAAAAGAAAAAGAAAAAGAAAGAAATTAAGAACTAGAGGCCAGAGGTGGTGGCTCATGCTTGTAATCCCAACATTTTAGGAGGCTGAGGAGGGAAGTTCACTTGAGCCCAGGCATTCAAGACCAGCCCGGGCAACAGAGTGAGACCCCATCTTTATATATAGATGAATAGAGAGATTCCTTACCTCATCCAAAGTCACAAGATCACAAGGTTGTTTGGCCTGAAGCTATGGTTATGACCCAGGTCTCAAGCCAATCCATAACCCAACTTGCCTTTCCCTTTGCCAGCTCATTTCATTTTTGACTGTGTCTCTGTAACATCCTTAAGATTGGCTTCCTTTAAACTATCTCTGTACTGAGTTCCCTCAACTCTCACTTATTTTAGGTGCCCAAACAGTCACGTTCACCTCTTCAAGCATGCCCAGTTTCCCAAGTCAGGATAGGATATCCAGCCTCTAGACCCTGTATAATCTTCACCTACCTTTCTTAATTAGCAATTGATCAACACGACCTTGAAAGAGCTTTTGTAGGCTTCTCAAATGCAATGCTTCTCACTGTATATCTTGCCAAGAACTGAATTCCTGAGGGAATGAATGCTTAGGATGCAGAGAGGTCTTTTGGGTTAGGGCGGAACTAAGATGTTATTTTCCCTCCACCCACCAAGCTTTCCTCTTAATCTTCATTTTCCTCTAGCTCATTCAACCCAGTGTCTCTGCCCATCCCCAGGCTGGGGAGATTCTTGTCTTAGCAGTCCAGGCTAAGCCAACCCTTTCTTGGGGGTTGAGTTCCTTTAAGTCTACACATGGTACCACTTCCTGGGAGGGATACAACTGATGCTTGACACACAGAACCTGATCAAAGATTTTTCTGAGTTGTTGCCAGAACATGATTGAGTTAGAAACCAGTGTGGCCTGGGACTGGGAAGCTCATTAAAGAAAGTGGGACTTAAACTGGGAATTGAAGGGCAAGTTGGCTCTAGATGGAGACTGCAGACCGGGCAGAGAGATGGCATTATAGGTGGAAGGAGAGGCAATGGGTCACAGAATAACGATTGGTGAGCAGAGGAGCAAACCATTCTTTTTTTAAAGAATAAAAGTGACATAAGGGGGAAATTGGGAGATTCTGAGTCTTCGAGGCTATTAAAATGCAGTTCCAGACCCTAAGGATGAGCATTTCAGACTATTTTCTCTACATTGCTATAATTCCTTACACTGCTGGGAGCAGCTTCTCTGATATACTTTGCAACTGCAGAGGGCTTTTAGGAGAGAAGAGTTTTGTTTCTAAATAAAAGATCACTTCTTGATCTCATTTTTACAATAGTTAGCTCCCCTTTAACAGTCTGTTTCATTCCCCCTTCCTAGCCAAACAGCTAACCTTGGAATAAGGCTGGGGGTCCTGCCCTCCTCTTCTCTTCCTAGACAGTGATTCTGAGACACTTCTTCCAGGTGAGCCAGTCCTTCACTCAAATCACAGGTGCTTACGGGACAGACCGAAGTGTATTATTAGATAAAAAAGAGCTCCATCTAAAAAAGATCTACCTAAGACTGTCAGGGCCACAGAGAAGAAAAAATTCCAAGTCGATCGAAATAACTTGGAAAGAATGCCTTGTGGGGATCATAGCACAGTGGTTCCTAGTAGTGAGCAGGAGGCAGGATCTGGAGGGAGGACACTGAAAATCATTCAGGGTCTAATTAAGAGTAACATTGCGGGGCGTAGTGGCTCATGCCTCTAATCCCAGCACTTTGGGAGGCCAAGGCAGGCGGATCAAGACCATCCTGGCCAACATGGTGAAACCCCATCTCTACTAAAAATACCAAAAATTAGCTGGGTATGGTGGGGTGCACCTGTAGTCCCAGCTACTCGGGAGGTTGAGGCAGGAGAATCGCTTGAACCCGGGAGGCGGAGGCTGCAGTGAGCCGAGATCGCGCCACTGTACTCTAGCCTAGGAGACAGAATGAGACTCCGTCTCAAAAAAAACAAAAAAAGGAACATCTCCAGGGCTTGATTCTGCCTTAAAACGCAATAGGAGCGTCATCTCTCATCTTCCCTGTGGTTTGCCCCCTCCCTGAGCCAAGATGGGGTGGAAATTTCCCCCAGCTCCTGACCAGGGGGTGCGGGGTGGGTAGGCGAGGGGCAGGCAAGGTGGAGGCTGCGGTTCCAGGCAGCTTGGCCAGCATGCTCTGGGGCTGTCCCCACCCCTAGTGGCGAGCAGCCCTGGTGGCTCCTAGAAGCAACTGGTGGGAAGCCTGCCCCTATGGGGGAGGCAGAGGACTGCATCCTTGTCCAGGCTGAAACTGTCCACACAGCCATCCAGCAATTTCAGGCAGAGCGTGTTTGGGCAGAACTTTGTGAGGATACCCAAACTATCAGCACTGGCATTGGGAGAGCTCCAGATTCCCCACAAGCCCAGAGTCTTTTTGGTGTTAGTATCCTGACACTGTGAGAGAGTTTGAGGTCCTGGGAGGACCTGGTATTTTTATACCTCTGTTCATCTAGAACAGTGCTTCCCACCCACTTCCCTTTTTATGTATGCTCACCTAAATCTCCTGGTGTGCAGGCACATCTGCTGCTCCTTAACTTAAACAAGTAAAAACAATAACCAAAAAAATCCTACGTTCTTCTGTTCAAAAGGCTCTCATTTTCCCTGGGCAGTTCACAATCATCAGTTTCACTTTGCTTCCTACTAAAGATTACTTAGTGTCTGGAAATTGAAGATCATGAAGGCACAGGCTCTAATCTAACATAGCCCTGGAGCAAGGCTTGAGGGGCCTCTGCAGATTCATGTTGTTTTCCCTTGGAAGATACCACAGTGTAACTCCTGGTAACAGATGTGACACAGACTCGCAGGGACCAGCACGGGCAACCAGAACATCACCGTTGCCATCTTGCTGCCCTGTTCCAAGACGCAAAACAAGGGCAAGTCGATACACTGGGGAAGACCAGATTATTGATGAGAAGTTATTTTTTGACCTAAAAAGTGTTTTAAAAATCCCACATTGCCTGATTGGGTTTATCATCTCATTGGCCTATTTTCCCTAGTAAAGCTTAGTGGGAAAGGCTTCTTCCATCTCCCTTCCCCATAATCCCTCAATGGAGATTCTGCTTCCAGCTGCTGCCAGCCGTGGTGATGCTTGACACACAAATCAAGAGCTAGTGGTGGCTCTCAAATTGTGAAAGTATAAGAATCACCTGGTGAGCTGCATGCTGGGTTCCAATCCAATGTTTTCAAGGCAGGGCCTAGCCATGTATATTTTCAACAGTCTCCCCAGGTGACTCTAACATACCTCAAAATTAACAAACCCTTGGCGGAGGTCATGCATTGTCTCTGTCCAGCAGGACTGAGCTCAGGGGGAAGTGGACCCAGTAGAAACATCTCACTGTAATTCATCAGAACCCCAGCACTGAGCACTTAATGGGGGCCAGGCTCTGTGTTATGCCCTGAGGATACAGAAGTGATAAAGTCGAAGCCTCCCTATGCAAAGGGCAGGCAGGCTAGTGGAGAGCAGCTCTCTGAGCAGCGGGGTGAGGCCTGATAGAAGGATCTATGGCTCAGGTAAGAGGCCCTGGCCACTTATTAAAACAATTATGTGTCAGTCCCAGGATCGCCTCCCCTAGAGAAGGGCTTCTGGCTTGTAAGCTCAGATGTGACAAAGAAGGACACAGTGATCGTTTCCAGAACCCTCTAGAGGCAGATAAGGCAAAATGGCTTTCACTTCTCTGTGGTTGGGTGACTTCTTGCTTGCACAGGTGGTAAAGTGAATTTTCTTGTTTTCCTTGTTTTTTCCTTGAGGTGTATCACAGAAAAATTCATGAGTCTAAAGTGTACCCCTTGAAGGATTTTTTTCTCATATGCATACACCTGTGTAACCACATCTAAGAGGGGATATTCTTAAGGGAGAAAAGACCTCACAGCGGGGACAAGTAAGTTTCAGCTTTGAGCAGTCTGTAAAGCCTGAGATCTCAGGTACAGCTGTTCTCCTTGGCCATGCTTAAAATTAGCCCCTGAAATTAACAAGTGTCTGGTGAGTACCTGCAATGTGTTGGAACCTTCTGAGGTAAGTCCCAGGGCCCCTCAACTCTAAGTCGAACATGGGTGGTCTGCAATTTTAGGAGCTGAGTTTCAATAACAGATTTTATGTTGACCCTGTATAATCTCCACCTACCCTTCTTAATTAGCAGATGACCGACATCACCTTCAAAGGGCTTTTGTAAGTTTCTCAAAGGCATTGCCTCTCACTGGAAATCTTGCCAAGAACTGAATTCAGGAGGGAGTGAATTTGGGGCCTTTACTTGGGAGGGGTCCCTCCTTTCTGCCTGCCACAATTTGTCGTCCTTCTCCTTTAATATTGTATTTTTATTATCTAGGGCAAAACATAATATTACATTGCAGCTTATAATGGCGACCCCTGAAGAAAGCAGCAACCCCCATGAGAGAGCGACACCCCAGCTGCCAGCACAGCTGCAGGAGCTTGAGTCTCGGGTGGCCCGGAGACGCTTGTCCCAGGCCCGCCACCGAGCCACCCTGGCAGCGCTCTTTGACAATCTCAGGAAGACAGTGTACTCTCAGTCTGATCTCACAGCCTCAAAGGTAAGGGGACCTGGATGAGGAGAGAGGACATTTCCACGGGGGAGGAGACGCTTCCACGTGTGGAGAGATTGTTCTGCAAGGCAGGGACTGGCTTGGAGCTGCCACTTCTGCTGGGGTAGCAACAAATGCCCTACACAGGGCAATTTATAAACAACAGAAGCTTATGGCTCCTAGTTCTGGAGCCTGCAAAGTCCCAGACAAAGATGCCAACAGATCGGGTGTCTGGTGAGGGCATGCTGTCAGGTGCCTAGACAGGGCTGTCTTGCTGTGTCCTCACATGGTGGAAGGACAAACAGCCTCCCTCAGGACTCTTTTAGAAGGGGACCAATCACCTTCGTCACCTCCCAAAAGGCCCCACCTCTTAATACTATCATATTGGGGATTGGGCCTCAACATACTAAATATTGGGGGAACACACACATTCAGACCACAGCAGCTGGAGAAGCATCTTTCCATCCTACAAACAAGCCCAAGATTCTGGAAGTCACTCAGCCCCTGGTTCCAAGTCCTTGCTGACCCAATAGCATCAACATGAACCCCGGGCCTGGGGAGTGTGGAAGGAGCCTGCAATCCTCTGTATTGTCATGCAGCTGCGGTTCCCTTCCCCTTTGCTTTGGGCTGGCAGGACACTGTGATTCCAGCTTCCCTCAAGTCTCCTTTTAAGTCACCCACCAGAATCCTTGGAATCTAGAATGTCAAATCCCAGGCTGTTCTGCCCCCAGCTGCTTTGGGGTCCCCTCCCATGCCCACCCCACACTCTGGCCACATCTTGCTGCAGAAGGTCCCTGAGCCAGGCTGCCTCTCAGGGCCTCTGTGTCTCTGCTTATGCAGGTAGCTCTGTGTTTGGGATTCTGCGCACACTTCAAAGCTGAGCTTGGCTCACTCTGCTCAGCTGCCCCACTCCATGGAATCTTCTGGACCCCTCCAGTTGAACTGGTCCCTCCTCCTTGTACATTTCCACAGCCCTTTGCTTCTACTCCTTGTTAGTACCTACTTAGTTCTATCTTGTGTATTGAGGGGTTGTTTCTGTGCTTGTCTTCCGTGTCAGAGGTTGGCACCCTGAGAGCAGGGACTGTCTTAGGCACTCTGTATCCCTGGGACTTGGCACACAGTTTTGCCCTTGTACATGCCCAAGGGATGCATGCAGCCCCTGACAGATGTAGGTGGTTGACCTGATGAACATTTAGCATTGCTCATTTTTTAATAATCTTGCTGTTACCATTTTGACTTTAATAATGTTACATACAGGAAGAAAGGAGGGGAAAAGGAAGGAAGACAGAGAAGGAGGGAAAGAGGGAGGAAGGAAGGGTGGGAAAGGAGAGGGAGGGAGGGAGGAAAGGAGGGAGGAAGGGAAATGGGAGAGGAGGGAGGGGAGGGAGGGGAGGGGGAGGAGGGGAAGGAAGGGAGGGAGGGAGAGAAGAAGGGAAAGAGGGAAATTTGCAGTTGAGATTGACAGCATTTAATAAGTTTTTAGATCATCTGGAGTATATGCACTTAGCAAACAAAAATAGTGGGAGATTAGGACATTTAATATTTTTTTTTTTTTTTTTTTT